>NW_007258934.1:228431-268739 GCF_000164805.1 Carlito syrichta | reverse complement strand
GTTCCAATTTCCATAAGGGTGTCTCCTGCATTTCCTAAGGTTCTTATAGTTTGAGGTTTTATGTTTAGGTCTTTGATCCATCTAGTTGTGTATGGTGATAGGTAGGGGTCCTGTTTCAATCTTCTGCATGTGGTCAGCCAGTTTTCCCAGTGCCATGTACTGAGTGGGTTCTCCTCTTCCCAGTGGTTGTTGGTGGAGACTTTGTCGAAGATGAGTTGATTGAGAAATTGAAGTTTTACTTCCAGAATCTCTATCCTGTTCCATTGGTCCATATGCCTATTCTTGTACCAGTACCAAGTTGTTTTGATTATTGTAGCCTTATAATAGAGTTTAAAGTCTGGAAGGGTGAATCTCCCACTTTGTTTCTTTTGCTGAGTATTGTTTTGGCAATTTGTGACTGTTTATGTTTCCATATGAATTTCTGTATTGTTGTTTCCAGGTCTGAGAAGAATAATGTTGGTAATTTAATGGGTATTGTGTTGAATCCGTAGATTGCCTTTGGTAGGATGGACATCTTAACCATGTTGATTCTTCCTATCCATGAGCACGGGATATTTTCCACTTGTTTGTGTTTGGATTTCATTGAGCAGTGTTTTGTAGTTTGTTGTAAAGGCCTTTCACTTCTTTGGGTAGGAAGATGCCAAGATTTTTGTTTTGTTTTTGTGGCTGTTGTGAATAGGTTTGTGCTTTTTTATTTGGTTCTCTGCCTACTTGTTGTTGGTATATAAGAATGCAGCTGTGTTTTGTGCATCTATCCTGAGACTTTGCCAAAGCCCTTTATCAGTGAAAGCAGGTTTTTGACAGATTCTCTTGGATTTTCCAGGTATAGGATTATATCATCACCAAAGAGGTGTAACTTAACTTCCTCTTTTCCTATTTCGATACCCCTGATTTCCTTCTCTTGTCTAATTGCTCTTGATAGGACTTCCAACACAGTGTTGAACAAGAAAGGTGAGAGTAGGCAGCCTTGTCTTGTTCTGGTTTTCTGGGGAAATGTTTCCAGTTTCTGCCAACTTATTAATATGCTGGCTGTGGGTTTTATTGTAGATGGCACTGACTGTTTTGAGGTATGTATCTTCTATACTTAGGTTTTGGGGGTTTTTTATCAAGAAGGGATGCTGGGTTTTATCCAAAGCTTTTTCTGCATCTAATATAATTATGTGGTTCTTGTTTTGACATCTGTTGATGTATTTAATTGCATTTATGGTCTTGCAGATGTTGAACTAACCCTCCATACTGGGGATGAAGCCTACTTGGTCATGATAGATGATTTTTTGGGATGTGTTGTTGGATCTGATTTGCTAGAATCTTGCGGAGAATTTTTTCATCTATGTACATTAGGGATATTGGCCTGTAGTTCTCTTTTTTTTTGTTGGATCTTTACCTGGTTTGGGTATCAGTGTGATGTTAGCTTCATAACATGATTTGGGGAAAATTTCATCTTTCTCAATTGCCTGGAATACTTTCAATAGGGTTGGTATCCACTCCTCCTTGTACATTTTATAGAATTCCTATGGAAAGCTGTCTGGTCTAGGGCTTTTTTTTTGTAGGTTGTTTTCTTACATTAGAGATAATTTCCTGGGTTGTTATTGGTCTGTTTAGTGTCTCAGTGTCTTCTTGTTTCAACCTTGGGAGGTTGTATGATGTCAGGAAGTTCTCCATTTCTTTTAGGTTATCAAGTTTGTTTCCATACAGGTGTACAGAGTAATCTCTGATAATGTTTTGTATTTTTTAGGGATCAATTGTAATTTGATTTTTTGCATTTCTGATTGTGATTATTTGGGCTTTCTCTCTCTTTTTCTCGGTCATTCTGGCCAGGGGTCCATCAATCTTGTTTATTCGTTCAAAGAACCAACTTTTTGCTTTGCTGATTTTTTTCTTTGGTCTTTTTGTTTTCTGTGTCCCCTACTTGGGCTTTTACTTTGGTGATCTGGATTCTTCTGCAAAAGTTAGGGTTTTGTCTTTTCAGCTGTCTTTCCAGCTCCCTTAGATGATTTGTTAGGCTGTTAACTTGTGATCTTTCCATTTTTTTTGATCTGTGTTCATAGATATCTAAATTCCCCCCTTAGAGCTGATTTCATGGCATCTCAGGTTTTGGTAGGACATTTCTTCACTTTCATTTGCTTCCATGAATTTTTTATTTTCTATTTTGATTTCTATGTTGACCCAGTAGTCATTCAGCATCATGCAATTTAATATCCATGCCTTTGTGGGCTTGGGGGGAATTTTGTTGGTGTTGATATTTATTTGTATTCCACTGTGGTCTGAGAAGGTGCATGACAGTATTTCCATCTTATGAAATTTGTTTATGCTTGATTTTTGACCGAGAAATTGATTGATCTTGGAGTATGTTCCATGTGGTGATGAATAGATACATATTCTGTGGTTGTTGGGTGGAGTATTCTGTAGGTATCTATTAAGTCCATTTGGTTGAGTGTCAAGTTGAGGTTCTGGATCTCTTTGTTGTTTCTTTTGCCTCAGTGATCTATCTAGTGGGGGTATTGAAGTCCCTAGCTATAATAGTGTTAGAGTCAATATCTTTTTTTAAGTTTACTTAGCAGTTGCTTTATAAACACTGGTGTTCTTGTGTTGGGTGCATATGTGTTCAGGATGGATGTTTCTTGTTGATGAATTGAACCTTTCATCATCACATAGTATCCTTCCGTAGCTTTTTAAATTTTTGATAGCTTAAATATTGTTTTGCCTGATATTAAGATGACGACTCCTGCCTTTTTTTGTGATCCATTTATCCAGCAACTTTTGACCAATATTTTTCCTTCTCCTACTTTTAAAAGTACGGGTTATTAATGAGGCACCACTGAAAAGCAGTTGCTCTCTGGGCAGTTAAACACTACCGTTAGCAAGTGTCTAGTACTACTCATCACTTCTGCATGAGCTTGTCGAAAGGTTGTACGTTTTTACCCAACTTGTCTTTGATCGATTTTTCAGAAATGAACTGAGTTGTAAGGTAGCATTCTAAACCTTGTATTCATGGACTGGCAGCATCGGCATCACCTGGCAGTTTGTTTAGGAATGCAGAAACTCAGGCCATACCTTAGACCTACAGGAGCAAAATCTCCATTTTAACAAGATGCCCAGGTGACAGTAACATGTTAAAGGTAGTAAAGCACTGATCTAAAACAGTCTTGGTGGACATGAAATTACTTTGTTTTTTCTGTTTTCTTTCAGGTCTTTGTTGAGTATGCAAATGCTGGTGATTCCAAAGCTGCTCAGAAATTACTGACTGGAAGGATGTTTGATGGGAAGTTTGTTGTGGCTACATTCTACCCGCTGAGTGCCTACAAGAGGGGATATCTGTATCAAACCCTTGCTTTAATCAGTAACCTGAGGACTATTTCCTGTATCTCCTCTTCCATTTTCCTGGGTTATTGTATTCCACATCTGAATGCAGGAGTACCCCCTTACTGTTTTAAGGGGATACTTTGTACATTTATTTAATCCTACTAACGTGTAGCCATTGCCCAGGCAGTGACTGCATTGCAAGCATTTGGCACTGAGTAGGACAAGACCTCTCAGCTATACATTGAGGGGTTTTAGAGCATCCATGTGGGCAGCCTTTTTTTGTGCAGTAGGGCAAGTGCTGCTCCTCAGTATGTAACCTAAAAGATATTATTTCATGTGATCATGAAGCAAGGATGAATAATAATGAATAATATCATGGTGTAGTGAATATTATTAACAAATTTGCTAGGGTTGGTGACTTCACTTATAGATTATTCCTTTATGTTGTCAGGTGGTTCCTTTATTGTTGATCTCTATAACTGGCACTGGATGCTCTCAGTAGTGTTAGGTAATTGTCAAGCAGCGGTTACCTACTGTGTTCTTAACACTGAGTTGTGAATTTTTTTAAAGGAGTACTGTAGTACTGAATATTCCTTTAAAGAAACTGCAGTGAGCCTATCTACATTTTTTTATTCAGGCTTTTAAAATAGAAAGCTATTGCTTGATCTTGCACAATTTTTATGTCTAGTGTGTATGCTTGAGTGAGTGTGCAGGTGTGAAAGATCAGAGAAAATTTGAGTCAGTGTACTTTATAGTGTGAACCTTGTGAGCTAATACAGTCTACCATCTTTTCCCTACCTATTTCACATCTATAAGATTTGGGATGTATGTTTTTTGAGAGTTGTCTGTTAGAATGTAATTGACAACATAGTTCATTCCTGAAATGTTCAGAACAAACTGGAGTCTAGCCTGGGGTTACCTTGAAACGCTTTAAGTGATTGGAACAAAGGAAAAGTTTTGCTACACATGAATCAACCCATCCTTCAATCTGCTGTATTGGCTCATCCTTTTTGTACGAAATCTCCTATAATTGTAAGATTTCTCAAGATGTGGCTCTGTCTACTATGATGGAAAATTGCAGTTGATCAAAAAGAAAAAATTAGTTGTACAGTGAAAGAAAAATTTTAAAAATAGGTAAAGAGAGGATGGAAAGTCAAGGATTCTTTTTCTTTTCCTTTCTGTCTCTCTCGTCCCTGTCCCCTTTTCCTCCTCTTCCCTTATTCCCTGCCTCCGTTCTTAGCTGAAGAAGAGCTAGGTAATCTGACTTTTGACTACATGGGAGTTAAGAAAGGTATAGGTATAAGAAGGTGGAAGTAGAAAGGAAGAAAAACTCAAATAATTCTTAAAGAAGTCATAGCAGTTGATTTTGTTCCCAAGTAGTGGATGCCAGTATGCATGAATTCATGGACACAGGTTGATTACATGGTTTTCAGAATTGTAATTATGGATTTTTCTCATTTTATGGTAGATTGTCTTTAAAGGTCTTAAAAATTAGGAAACCTTTATAAAGCATTGATATACCAAAAAAAAAAAAAAAAAAAAAAGACAAGTTATATACAGGTTATGAATTTTTTTCTTGTTTCCTTACCTGAATGAAATTCTTATTTATAATTTTTTTCCTAAGGAAAAAGTCTTTTATATCTTTCCCTGCTGGAAGCCTCCTCATATTTCCTTAATGTGTGCCATGCAGGTTGCTGAGGGTCCAATTAGAATTTTACATTTTAGAGTATGAGTTCTTTTACCTTATTCAAACAATCAACTATTTGACATTTTAGTTATTTATAGTTATCAAATTATTCAGGACTCTCTTTTCATTGTTATTATGAAGCCAAGTTTGGCATAAGGAGGCTAATTTATGAATTACCAAAGGGTCTTGTGCCCCAATACGTGTCCTTAGAAGGAAGAACTGTAATTCGCATTTTGGCCCTTCCAGAGATTGAGTACAAGTTGATTTGTTATCAAGTCATAATTAAAGGGAGTAGAACCAGTATGAAGGTTTAAGCTTTCCTAAAACATAAATGTTTGTATGGGTAGCAGCTTTTGCGGTTACTAGAAGCATTAGGTTCTTAGATACATACTAATGAACATGAAATACAGTTGAGTTCTTCTTAAGGGCAGGTATTCTAGGTTAGCATGTGTACCTTTCTCTTCCCTCCTCCCCTAAAAGAATAATCCTTATAAACTGCAGGTAGGCTTACAAGCTTAGTCATGCAGTATGCTGCTAACATCAATGCTGAACTTCACAGCATTTTTTGATCATCGTCTTATTGCTGATGTATTCATACATATATTTAATGTTTAACACTGTAGAATTTTATTACAGAAGATGCTAACTAGGTTTTAAAGGAGCTGAGAGAATAATTGATGAGCCTTGAATTAATCATGCGCTGGATTAAATGTTTTATATTAAAGTTATAGAATTGAAAGAAAGCCTCCTATGATTTAAATTGTTATTGTGTAGCTCTTAGCCCATTCTACCAAAGATAACATCAGCAGATTCTCCCTCTTTGCTCTGATAGTATCAGAAGTTTAATCTTAATGTCTTTCTTAAACTTGAACCAAATATTATCAAAAGATGCAATTTTCATGATTCTTTTAGAGTGAAATATATACACAGATATTTGATTTCTTGAAGCTTTTGAAAACCTAGAAATTTTCTTTTTGAGAGGCAGGGTAAAGAACTGAGACTTCATGCCACTTTGCCCCTACCCTTTTGGGCCAATTGTATCTCAGGTAGTTTTTCTTTTCCTGCATTAATACCTGTGCTTTCTTGCCTCTCACCTTCCCAATTACTACTTTGTTTTGTGGTATTGCTGTGGCACATTTTGTCCCAGAAAAGGCACATAAAGTGATTATTTTGTAGAAAATCTTTGGTTCTTTAGAGATGTGTTTGTAGGAGGTGGCTAACTAGCCACTGTCAAAACTATGATACTCTATTTAGAGGAGAAAAACAAGAAGAATCGAACACCTCAGTGAGAGATAGAATTAATAAAAGTAACTATTGGCTGCCTTTTAAAGGAATTTAAAAAAAATTATCCTTTTGCAGTAAGAATCTGCATTTTTTAGCACTGGATGTCTTCCCTTTTTTGTGACCACCAGAATAGCAACTCTCTTTAGAGAAATCCTCTTTCTCTTTCTGCTATGCCTTGAGCCAAAACTATGACTGCTTTTAAAACAAAAACCATCAATACAGTTTTACTCATCCTTCATTAGGAGAACTATTGTCTCCTTTTTGTACTCCAGCTGCTGGAGTGCTGATATATGTTAAATCAACCTTTATAAAAAGTCTGAATTCTTGCTTGCCTTCTAGATTCATGTTACTTACATTATTTTAACTTTTGAGCAAAGTAGTTATAAGAAATGCTGCCAGAAACAATGGTACTGTGCTGAGGAAGTTGAAGAGAAACTATGGGCAGAAGGCTTTTTTCAGTCTTATTATACTGGACTTTCACCCTGGTAAGGGTGTCAGTTACTTTTCTGGAATACATTAAAGGCAGAGTAAGAGCACTTATCAGATGAGAATGGTCACGTGCAGGGTGGTTTGGCTGTAGATGAGAGCACTTATCAGATGCTGTTTTGTGGCTCATTTTAGTTCATTCATCAAATGCAGGGAACTAACATTTTGGCATCATTTTCCTAGGTCTTTCTGACTTTATAAATTATACCTATCTTACATAATTTCTGCTATCAGACTTGGCAGCATGACGTTTTATTTTTTACAATTAATTCCATGAAAATCAACAACATCATAACTGGTAGTAGTTATAGCAGCATAGTTACTGGGTGAGGGAGTGGAGGAGACACCAGTAACCATGTGTTTTACCTAGTTTCTTATGCAAGGGTACTGCTAGGTGGCTTTATCCAGAGTAGGATACAGATGGAATCACATCATGACTTTTAGTCTGATGGATGTAGAGAGTTAAAGATTTAAGCAAGTGCCTTTTGTTTTTGGAAAATACTAAAATGCATTTGGGTAAAAGCTTCCCAGATCATGATAATTAATAGCACCTCTGCCTTCTTATTACAATAACTTTTGGATTGAGTCACATAGTATAAAAGTTCAAAATTTCCTTGGTTTACTTTTTTTTTGGTATATGAAAACTATTCATATTTGATTTTATTCCAATATTACGTATAATGGGAAAGCCAGAGTTATCTGGCAGAGTTTAATTCTTCCTTCCTTCGATCTAGTTCCATGTTTAATTTCAGGTTCCTTCCTCAAATTTTATTACTCTAGCTCTCGGATAAAATTTGTTTCTTGTCAATTGTGGTCACATACAGACCAATCCTTGGTCAGAATTATCTCAAAAGAATTCCCATTTCTTTCTTAAGGTGCTCAATACATCACCTTTACTTTGAGATGGTAGCCTTTCTAGTTAGTATTACTTACTAGCTTTCTCAATGAATTTTTATAAATGTTGTCTCCATCATATGGAACTCATCTGAGCCTCTTGTGATGTATTTGGTAGTTCCATTCTTAATCATAGAAGAACATTGATATTTTAGTTTGGGGAGTGCCCAAAATTTTAAAGATTTTGTTTTGTTTTAGGTTAGCTTCTTCTCTACCTGATGCTACAAGATACGTCATGTTTATTATCCTGACTGCCTCCCCTCAGTGTTTTTTGCTGTTTTTTAAATTGTATCATGACAAGTAGATTCACACAGTAGCATGCAGTTGACAAGTGCTATGGATATCTAAGAGAAAGACAAATAATTGTAACTATTTTTGCTGTAATTTTATAGAAGAAATGGGCTGTAAAAGAAATATCTATAAACCAGAGAGCATTTAGGAAATTTTATATTTTATAGATAGTTATTAAGGTGATGTTCAGGATATAAGATAAATAGTTTACACAAGCTTTGTTTTCCTGATATGAAGTTTTTATTAATTTTCCTACAGCTCAGCACTGTTGTTGTTCCTTGTATTGCTTCTGAGGATTGATGTTTTAAATTTGCTTTATTTGTGCTTTCAAGAGGGTTGTTGTAATCATGGCAGTTAGGTTCCTGGCATCATAAATCCTGGAATTAATGGGAAACTTATCAGATGATTGCCTATGTGTTATTTACTATTAAATTGAGTAGCTGTCACAATAACCAGAAGAAAACTTATGACTCTTTTGACAGCCATGAATGTTTTGTAACCTAGGTTCATAGTGTTTTAATTTAAAGGCAAAGAAAAGCATTCTGTCTTTGTCTTATATGACCATTAATCCTTGTACAGAAGAAAGCTTATTTTGTTATACTACTTTGTGTAATGAAAATAAGTCACGATCTGGGGAAAAAAAACAAAAAAGAAAACTGGAATTGTTCATTTTTAAATTTTTTTGGGGGAACCCATATGTAAAAATCAGAGCTACTTGTTACCACAAGCTCTTTATTGTCAGCAAGATAATTATTTGTAGTCACTTTTTTATCCCAGGTTGGAATTGCCTTCCCCTTCTAAGTTATCATTCCTCTTAATCATATTCATGATATCAGGACACTGAGCGTGTAAAAACAAATGTTGTGAGGTATTCAAAAGTCATGTATATATGGATTCAAAATTTCTTTAGTTATTTGAATTATCTTATAGCTGTATTATTTTATTAGCATGGGCTGTCAGAAGACTGCCAAATGTAAGAGTAAAGAGGAAAAAGATAAGTAATAAAAATAAAGAGGGAAAGAAAATGGCTCCCTTACTGGTATTTGTCATCTTCCATATAGTAATGATCTAACAATGATATTTATTTTTAGAAATCCACGTTTGGTACCTGTGGCATAGAAGCATTGCCTTTCCTATACATTCCTCATTGTTGTTTCCCCAGAAAATTATTCTAAGAGTTTGTGGAACCAGATCAAATATCTATATTCAGTGTGGCCTAATTTTTAAATATTTGTACTCCAGCTTTTGTGTATTTGGTATATATCACTACTCATGCAAATTAAGGATCAGAAAGAAACTGGGGATTAGCAATCTCCATATTTCCCTCTGCACATTGGGGACAGTAGGTGGCATTAGTATGCACTAGCTGCAAAGTTATAGCACCTTATAACTAAGTAGTGTTTATTTATTATAATAAAAAAGTTAAGCTGCATCTCTATAGATTATTTACTTGGCAGAGTGTAAAGCTGTCATATCTTTTCCAGCAGGATTTACTCTTTCATTCTAATTCTTTTTGAAAAATCTTAATAATTTAACATTCCTTTATAACCTTAGCAGTATCAAATCTGAGGTAGAAGGGACTTTATTTTTCCCAAAAATGTCTCCGTCTTTGCTATATCTTGGCGACTCCTAGAAATCCAGTTATGATCAGTAAATTTTAGCAGTTTATGGCATCCTGGAGTGGTTGGTTGTGAATATTAAATCCTAGTACTATCTTCCCTCAGTAACTTGTAATTGCTATGTTTTTGATTAGAAGATATGGCTAGAAAAAATGTGAAAGATCACTTAAACCAAAGCCAGTTACAAGGAGTATTCTCTCCTGTTGGTTTACCTTCACCTCAGAACTACAAGAATATTACAGTACATGGTGAATAGTTGTCTATAACATTTCTACTACTTGTTTCAATAGCATACTGGTCTTGGCATTTCTTGGCACTATGGTTCTCTGTTCTTTGTGATGTCTCATTGTTTGTGAAGTTTTAAAAAATTAAATAATGAAGTGGGACTTAAATGTAGATGTGTGTCAGTACCAAGAAATTCTTTTCTCAGATCTCTAAATTTCTGGTTTCCTTTCAAGTATTTTAAACTTGTTTTTTTCTTGCTGAGTAGCAAAGGACTTTTATTTTTCACTTTCCTAAATACTTAAAAAGTATGAACACTGCGTTTCAATGGATTGTATTGTGTACTTTTTTGCTGAAAACTTTTCCTGTAAACACAATTGCCTTGTTCAGTTTTGTTGTAAACTGACTTACCATAAGATGCACTGTTGATATGCTTTCTGATGTGTGTTTGATAAGAGTGATAAAATAAAGCTTCAAAATAAAGAAATTGCTTTTTATTTCAGCTATTTCTGTACTTAGTATAAAGTTCAGATAACACACAGATATATTTATTTTATAATTTAATTTTTACTAAAAACTTCCATTACAGTTTTTCACGTAGCTTCAACCATCCATTTCTAAAGAATAAGATTTTTCATTTTGGAAGTAGTGCATCAAATTGATAATACAGAAATGTAATTTTTTTTTTTCTGAGTTGAGGTTTTGTTCTGTTGCCCAGACTAGAGTACAGGGGCACAATCACAGCTCACTGCAACCTCGAGCTCCTGGGCTCAGGTGATCCTTCTGCTTGAGCATCTCAAGTAGTTAGACAACAGGCATGCGCCACCATGCCCTACTAATTTTTTATTTTTTATTTTTGTAGTGACACGGTCTCTCTGTGTTGCTTAGGTTGGTCTTGAACTCCTGGACTCAAGCAGTCCTCCCATCTCAGTCTCCCAAAGTGTTAGGATTACAGGTGTGAGCCATTGTGCCTGGCCTGAAATGTAATTTTTATTTTGGAAAAATATTCTTGATATTACAGAAACAGCCTGGTCTGATGTAAAGAACCAGAATTCAGAGTCAGAAGATTTGTGTTCTAATCTTGGCTCTTTTATCAAGTTGGATAGGTTTAATCCAGTGACTTAACTTTGACAGTAATTGCATTTTTATGTTGTGAGGACCAAATGAGGTAGTTAATAGGTGCAGTAATAATAATAAACATCTGTGCATTATGGACCATCAACTAGGTGACTGATACCATTTTAGTTTGTATCATGTTTAATGTCCCCTTTTTATATGTGGAAACTGAGACCCAAGTAGGTTCAATAAAATGCCCAACATTTCATAAAACTGAGAGGTGAGGTGTAGTATTCATGTACTGTTTTGTCTGGAAGTGGCTTTGGCTTTTTTTTTTAGGAAGTCGATGACTGATCTGGATGATAAATTCAAGGAAAAGCTGCTGTTAGGAGGGATACCCCAAGAGACTTTTAATAGCTTAAACTAGAGGTAATGAATGGTTTAAATAAGCAATTCTCATTCTTCACCATATAACAGAATCACCCGGGAGGGTCTATTTTACTATACAGACTGCTGGGTCCTACCCCTAAAGTTTCTGACTATAGTTCTTTGTGGGACCTGAGACTTTGAATTTCTAACAACTTCCCAGGTGGGACTCTGGCTACTGCTGCTGTTAGTCTGAGGACCACACTTTGAGAACTACTAGTTCAAACAAAGGGCATTGATTGTGGGATTGAAAAGCAGAAACAGGCGCATTGTCTTCCCCACACACATACTTAATCCCTGCAATAGGCCTTTGAGAAGGTCCTCCATTTTGTGGTTGAAGAAGTGGTTGTTTAGATTTACTTACTTCCTAGGGCTTGCACCCAGGACACATGGATGTCTAACTCTAGTCACGCTCTTGCCACAACTGTGCGAGATTATCTTCTAGTCTATCCAGTAACTCCTCTCAGATCCAGCTTCCCTTTTTCATTTCCTCCGATACCAAGTTCAGTCCTTGATCTCTCCTTACTAACTTACAAGATCCGCCCCCCATTTCCAGTTTCCTGCCCTCTAGTCTCTTCTTCACACTGTTGACGGTTTTCATTCTTAAAAATAAACATGATCGTGCTACTCCCTGCTTTAAAATTCATTTTATTTCCTGTCCCTTCTGCCCACATGCCTTCGAAATATTATCAAATCCCCTTAAGTTGTCGTATAAGACTTCACAGTCCAGCTCCAACTTATCAGTCCTGTCTCCTTCCTGTCTGTTTCCCTGTATACTTTATGCTTCCGCTATACCTACCCGACCCATATTTCTGCAAATTCCATGCCTTTTCCTATATCAGAGCCTATTAAAATGCCATTCAGTTACCGGTCCCTTACCTTAATCTGTGTGATAAAATCCTGTTTATCTTAAAACAGCTCCATGGTCCCTTTCTTTAGTTATCTTTTCTATACTTCCCATCCCCATGCCAAAATTATTAGTACTTCTGGATTTTGTATATATGCTTTTCCTATAGGTTAGATTCACCATTTTGTTTTGGGCCAAGTGTGCTCCTTAAGGGTAGTGGATCTACCATTTCAGACCTGTATTCCTAGCACCTACGCCATCCCTGGACTATAGTAATTGCTCAATAAATGTTTGTGGAGTTGAAAATGAATTTATAGAATCTGGCAGCCAATTAAGTATTGATGACATCAATATTTCAAAAAATGACACTTCAGTAATATAAACTATAAAGCAAAAGGAAACCATTATAAATTGTAATCTTGATGCATGAATATTGACAATCAAATAACTTAGAAGTTGGATAAGTAGCCTACTTTTGGATTTTAAAAATACAGCAGATTATTTTTGTGAGTTTGTGTAGTCTTAAACTCAAGGAATTTGAGGTTTTTTTTTCTTCTGTTGCATAAAATTGTGTATCAGAACAACCAAAACCCTTGAGTTCCTTCTTACCATGAGTATATTGAATTTGCCAAGCAAATTTCCACTTTAAAAACATGAAGTGTTTTATTGTAACTTGTTCTCTCTAGTACTCTGCAGCTTTTAATTAGAAATTCTTGACTTTCAGGTTGGAATAGGAGAAATTTGCAACATAATTACTAAAACATTTCCAAAAGCCCAGTTTTCATGCAGTAGACAATGACTTCTGCATATATATATTATAAATTATATAATGTCTATAGTATTTTTCAACACCTTCATATACACGTGAAATAAAAATAATGCTCATTTCAAAGAAAAGTATGTGATTGACTGCATATTTAAATACCAGCTAAACTAAATGTCTTCCAGAGTTGTGAAGACCTAGCAAGCTGCTCTATGACAAGGACTTCTGAACAGATGGTTAAACTGGGATTCATTTGTAAAGCAGTAAGATATTATTGACGTTTTTGTTGGAAAATATTCTTTAGATCAATAGAAAAAGATTCCTAGCGTGTAATTAGACAATTTACATTTTTAAGACCAAAATCCTTTAAAGAAAAGAGGGATCAGTGATAGATGAAGGAAAATAAAGTTGAGATTTTGTGATAACCTTTTGAAAATGAAGTTCACAAAAGAGAGGCTTGCATCTTACATGGAAATGAGCAGTTTATAAAGGTAGCAAACACACGTGGTCACCTGAGTGGCATGGCCCATGATGTCTCATATGTGTACAGTTGGCAGTAGAGAACCCTCTGGGCTTATAAGCATACTTACTTAAAAGATAAATCATATATTTAATGGTATGTTAACACATGTTTAAATAAAATGTTCCCAGAGAAAAGATCAAACACATAAAGGCTCATCTTTAAAGTAGAAATGAAAGCCAAAGTCTAGTTAAACAGTAATCAAGCACATTGAAATTAGGGGAGGGAGTACTTATTAGTGTTCAACATTTCCCGAATGGAATGTTAGCATACTCTATGATAATAAGAGAAGCTTGGAGGAGTAGGCTGGAAATATCCCATGGTTAGATAAGTTTTGGATATACTGCATGCTTTTTCCCCATTTTGTCAGAGACGTTGACAGTCTGGCAGTCTACTTAAACCTACAGAAGAGTGAGAAGGATAGTACAAGTTGATGCCAATGTAACTATCACCTTCTGTCAACATTTTGTCACTTTTGTTTTATCTCTTGCTCACTCCCCCTTTATGTGCATAAATAAATGTAACTATTTTTTTCTGAACCATTTTATAGTTGCAGATATCATGACACTGATCCCTAATCACATCCTAAGAATAAAATTGCCCTCTGTAACCATAATATCAATACCTTTATCACACCCTTAGAATTTAACATTAGACTGGGCACGGTGGCTCATTCTTGTAATCCCAGCACTTTGGGAGGCCAAGGTGAGAGGATTGTCTGAGCCCATGGGTTTGAGACCAGCCTGGGCAACTTGGTGAGACCTCATCTCTACAATAAATGAAAAAACTAGCTGGGCGTGGTGGCATGTGCCTGTAGTTCCAGCTACTTGCAAGGCTGAGGTGGAAGGATTGCCTGAGCCCAGGAGGTTGAGACTACAGTCGCTGTTGCACTCCAGCCTGGATGACAGAGTGAGACTCCAATTCCAAAAAAGAAAAAGAAAATGAAAATGAAAAAAATTTAGCACTAATACAGAAATATCAAATATACTATCTATTTTAGTCTGTTTTCTGTTGCTGTTAATATAACTGAATACTAAGACTTCATAATTTATAAAGAATAGAGGTTTATTTAGTTCACAGTTCTGGAGTCTGCGAAGTCCAAGATTCTGGGGCCAGCATCTGGTCAGTTTCTGGTGAAGGCCTCATGCTGCATCATAACATCATGGAGAAGTAAAAGGGGCAAAACAGTAGGGGCAGCCTCATTTAATATCAACTTGCTCTTATAACTAATCCATCCTGAGAGCACAAAAACTCACTCACTCTCTCGAGAATTAACGTAGTGCCTTGAGAACAGCATCATTCCCTCTTAAAGACCTAATCACCTCTTAAAGGCCCTACTTCCAAATACTTCCACTCGGGATCAAATTTCCTGCATGCAATATACTCAAACCTTAGCACAGTCCATATAACTTACTGATTGTCTTTAAGTGTGCGCTAAAAATTTTAATATATATTAATTGCTAAAAATGTGTAAACTCAAGGTAGATATTTTTAAATTCCATTTTTAATTATATCTTTTCTCATAAATTTTATGCTCAAAGAAAATTTTGGGGGAAAAAAACAGTATGTTTCTTTCCTGTCCTTTTTTTATGCCACTAAATATGGATTTGGGGGCAGGGGCATGGCATGCTGAAAATGGCATACATTTTAGAGGACTTAAAAGAAATTTTGTTTTAAAGGAATGTGTGACTTTAACAGGAAAAGAAAAGGATGGAGTAAGTATGGTCTAGAGAACCATCATAATTGACAAATGTCCTGGTGATAATTTAATAAAAAATAAACTTTTTATTACACAAAATTTTATGATAGATAATACTTAACACATGTTTGGAAATCATCCCAGACAAAAATCACAAGGCCACTGCTGATTTAGGAGCTGTGGTGAAGTTTAGGATTTAGTGAGGCATCCTGGTCCTCATTTGTTGCTAAACTGAGAAATTCTTTCCAATATCTTTAGCAAAGGGTCGGTTGTATTACATCCTGAAGTTTTGCATTCCATGAAGTAGGTGATAATAGAATCATCAAAGTCATCCACTGGTAGTTAGTTGGTTTTTCTTGAGAGAAGAATGAAAAACACTGAGTGTGAATACTTTTGCTTATCTGGAATAAATATGACTGTGACTGGAAGTTTTCTTTTTACTAACGTCTATCATTACTCGTTACTTGTAGTGTCATTAGATTAATTACAGTGTTTATAGGTCTTAATCATACTTACTAATTCTAAGAGTCGGGGAAAATTATTTTTTTAACCACAGCACCCCAAGGATCATTATTCCCTTGGAAATAATAAGTCTTTAACATTCCTCTAGAATCATGTTAACATGTAGACAGCTTATTTTTTATTTCCTGTCCTTATGCTGTCTAGGTGGCCATAGGTGACCTATATGCCAAACACAGGCAAATATTTCATCCTGGACATTCCTCTTTTTTTGTGTGCCACACCCATATGTCTAAGAGACTACTAGATGTTTCTATTTGGGTGTCCTGTGAATACCTCAAATCTCCATATGCCTAAAACTCCATTTAAAAAAAATCTTTATTCCCATATTACAAATAACAGAAAGTAGTGCTAGCTGAAATGAATAGACCAGAAAATGAAAGAATTTATTTATAATTATGACACAGATGAGTTGATGAAATACACGAGTAGCAATACAGACAGGTTTTACATGGGACAGAAGCCAGAAACTGGGAAGCTACCTGTATTCTCCCTAATTATTTTCTTACTTTGTCTCTTCGTCTCTCTTCTTTTGGGGTATACCTGCTTTGTGCTTTTTTAGCCTCTCTCCCACTCTTCCTCCTCTGCCCCCTTTTCCTACTATGATTGTTGTCTTCTCTTTGCTTTCCCATCTACTGGTGGGGTATGACGGTCCACTGCACATGCAGTTATAATTCTAGCCCCATTTAAAAACTGGCTTTCTTTAGGCCTAATGTCAAATTCCCAGAAGAGAATATTTAATTGGCATGGTGCATCCTAGACCAATAAGCTATGACCAGATATTGACCCTCATTGTGCAAAGACTGTTGTGGACTCTTCCTTTTGAGAGGGAGGCAATTCTTACAGGAGGGAGAATAGCTCATTAGCTTAGTAAATGTGTCAAGACCTTACTTGACTATATTCTTTTTCCTGAACATGGGAGCCGTTTGGTTCTCCTTCCTTACGATCAACATGCAATCAGTAAGTCTTTCTCTCCTTAAATCTTTTTTAAATTATTTTTTGAGTTGAGGTTTCACTGGCTGTAGTGCAGTGACATGATCCAGTCAGTCCTTCCACCTCAGCCTCCCAAGTACCTGGGACTACAGGCATGTGCCTTTTTTTTTTTTAATGTTTTTGTAGAGACAGGGTCTCGCTATGTTGCCCAGGCTGGTCTTGAACTCTTGGGCTCAAGTAATCCTCTAGTCTCGGCCTCCCAGAGTGCTGGGATTATCGACATCTGGCCCTAAATCTTAAATATCTCTTAAATATAGTTCCTGAACTTCATACCCATTGTCAGTGGCATATATTGGACCATCATAATCCCTTGCTTAAACTGGTAGAGTGATCTCCCTGCTTTCAGGCTCCACTCTACCAACAGTTAAAAATTCTGTTCTCATCAGATTTCTTCACTTGAAGCTCTTCAATGGCTCCCTAAGCTTAGATGGTGTCTCCTAAACTTTTCTGATAAAAAAAAGAGAAAGAATTCCTGATTGAAAATACAGATTCCTAGGCTTCTCCAGAGATTCTGAGTCAGTAAATTTATGGTATAGCCTGGTAATCTGTGTTTTAAACAAGGCTCCCAGTTGCTGCCATTGTTTACCAAGCTCTTCTCCGTATGTCCTGTCCCCTCCTTCCCAACTCTACTCTGGATGTTGGACCCGGTGTTACCATATCTGCTGGGAGTATTTCCTCCATTTCTGTGCAGAATTGCTTGGCAGCTATCTATTCCTCCTTCAAGAATAAGCCCATGTCTCAACATCTTTGTACACTTGTGGTCCCTGGACTGAGTCATTCCTTTCCTTAATTCCCCCAATGAATCTTGCGTTCTGCCTCTTAGAGTGTCTTCATACTAAATAACATTTCTCTGTTTCTTCCTATTGCATGTGAGATCTTTAAGAGCAGTGACTGCATTTTATTTATTTACATCTAAAATAACATGTATTATAATAGGAATGCTACTGGTGGGAAATAAAAAAATTACACCTCTGGCCTCTGAATCAAGTCTTGAACCTATTGAGATAAGTAACCAGGCAGTGGAGAGTAAATGGCTACAGTTTATTTATAGAACAGCTCAGGTTCATGGCTACAAGTTTCCTAACATGACACCACAGGATTAGATTTAACACCTAGTCACAACATTCAGTAGTAAATACAGAGCATTTACTACTAGTTCACCAAAAGATTGAGTTCAGGCTTTATGCAGAGCCAAAGTAGTATGTGTAATAGTTAATTTTGGATGTCAGCTTTTCTGAATTAAGGGATACACAAATAACTGGTCAGCAGTATTTTGGGGTATATCAGGGTATATCTTCCTGAAGCAATTGGTATTTGAATACACATACTAAGTATGAAAGATCTACCCAGTCAGTTGGCTCATGCCTATAATCCCAGCACTTTGAGAGATTGAGGTAGGAGGATTGCTTGAGCCCAGGAGTTCAAGACCAACCTAAGCAACATAGTGAGACCTCATCTCTCCAAAAAAAAAAAAAAAGATTCATCCTCAGTGTGAGCAGGCACCATCCAATTGGCTGAGGGTCCAGATAGAACAATAAAGCAGAGGAAAGGTGAATTCACTTTCTCCCTTCTGGAACTGGGACTCCCTTCTTCGCCTGTCCTTGGACATCAGAATTCCAGGATCTCTGGCTTTTGGACTCTGGGACTTCCAACATCAGCTTCCCTAGTTCTGAGGTCTTCAGACTTGGATGGGCCAGCTTGCAGATAGCTTATTGTGGAACGTCTCAGTCTCTGTAATTATACATCCCCTCACATACATTTATGTATACATATGTCCTATCGGTTCTGTGTCTCTGGAGACGCCTGACTATTGCATTGTGCGTGCCTGGTTCCTATTCCCAAATTTACCAGTCTTCTGGAAATTAGTGAATTAGATGGTAGTGACAGCAAGAGTGCTGTTCAAAAGAAGCTCCTTCCATATGGAACGTTAAGAGTGGGGACTAAGTGTTCACTTTTAACATTTTGAATCAGAGTGGCTTCCAGCTTGTGGTAAAGCATGCTCTTATCATTGCTGTACATTCATCCATCAAGGACCTAAGCATCCAACTTTGTAATTATAGCCCAGAAAGAGAATTTGGAACTTGGCTCTCATGATAAGTAACTTTTGGAGCTCTAGCCCCTTGACCTAGGCTGTTTGAAAGTGGTGTTTGAGAGTCATTTTTATGGGTTTGGAAAACTGGAATTCTACCATTCAAAATGGCTTTCATCCACTTATTCAAGTCTGTTCATGACACAATTGTTTTCGTCTTCATTTCCAAAGAAACAGGCAGGGAAATCAGCTGATTGGCTAGCCCTTAAGTAACAGGGAAGATATGGTAAGGGCTGGTAATGTTACAACATTGGTTGGCATCACATGTGGACATAGTTGGGGGGTGAGGAGCAGAGGGTTCCATTTTAATGCTGTGGAAACAAAGTGACTGCATCTTGGATGCTAATTCGCCATGTTGACTTCTGATTAGCCCCAGTCCCGTGAATGCCTTCTGATTTCTACTTCATTTATTGTACTTAGTGTTAGAACATGTATTCCTGCCTTTAGATCAAAGCAACCTTGATGTTATTCCACAATGTATAGGCTGTGATGTATATAGCAGCATTCCTGCCTGTCCTGGAAGGTTCCTGCACAGAATACACATATTCTTTCCCTTTGGTGCATGGGCCTGGGTAACAGTGCAGAGATCTACCTGTCTTGTGGCTGCTGAAGACTACACTTCTGTTTGTAAGTTCCTTCAATAAATCACCCAAAACTGACAAACTGGATTTGTTTGCCTCCCTTTTTGGTTTCTTGGTTACTGCATTTGGGGGTTGCTTTGTATGTACGGCCCTTTCACGGAACACATGCCATATTTTCCCATTATCTTTTTTGATAGAGCGTCAGGGCCACTTATCTGCTGACAAAGGCCAAGTTTATTAGAGTGAAAGGCAGAGAGAAAATGAGATGCCAGGGGTGTGTGTGTGTGTGTGTGTGTGTGTGTGTGTGAGAGTGTGTATGTGTGTGTGTGTGTGTGTGTGTGTGTGTTAGAGACAGAGAGAAAGAGAGATAGAATAAGGATTACAGATTTGAGTATCAGGCAAAGGAAATGGCTTGAAAATGAAAATAGAAGGTAAGTCTGGATGATGAAGGGACTTACATGACTCTCTGTTGTGGTTTTAGCTTTGGAGGGACTTTATCACATATTTATTATATGACTTCAGCAAGTTGCTTAAACTCTGCAAAGCTTGGTTTCATCTTTTGTGACACAGAGATAATAATTATATTGACATCATAAAATTGCTGTGAAGACTAACTAAGCTAATTCACATGAAACATCTGTGAGGTTTAAAAAATTCTTTTTTGTTTTTTCTTTCTTTTTGCTTTGTTCTCATTGTCATCCTAATTACATGTCAGGCTGCAAGTTGAGCTTTTCAGGACATTTTTTTCTTCGGTGCTATCTCCATTTTTGTGACCATGTTGGTTTAGTATACATATTACCCTGACGTATTTTATGTAAGGCATATCCCTAATAGCTGGATATATATATATATTTTTTGGCAAGCCCATACTTTTTATTTCTAACAATTTTACATTTGGAAAACCCATTTTTTTTACTAGCGACTGTGGAAATTATGTCATCTACAATGGATCCAGAAACATAGTTATTAATGGTTTTTGCTTTTTTGCCCTTCCTGTTATTACTGTTACTATTCTTTTCATTATGTTCTTAACCCTGTGTAGGAATAATTAAATATAAACTATATTCTCTACCTTTTGACATTGTAGGAAAAAAGTACTGCTGCCATCAATTTTTATTTCATATAAAACATATATTAAAGTTAACCTCACTAATACAACTTCATGGTTAGGACTAAATGAAGATGGGTGGGGAATTTTTGTGTCAGATTTTAACTATTTTTTTTCCCTAGAGAATGAGCCCTTTAGTTTGATTATTGCTTATAGCTGTGTGAATAGGTAAAAGGATATTATTATTTGGACGAAGAACTCAGTGAGTTCACTGACGATTAATTCATAAAGAATATTTTACTGTTAATGTGGGTGTGGGCCTATGTGGATCAATTTTTACCCAACCTGCTTGCTTAATATGACAGAAATAAAGTTTTGTGGCCTAATTCAAACAGTTTATCCCCAGTGTAGCCAGAATTTCAAACCTTAACTCTCTCTTTAACTATGCTATTCATAAGTGGCTTCAACAAAGCTGAATACCACAGACATATTCTCATGTAGGTAGACTATATTTCTTGGATAAAATTCACATTTAATTCATTACTCATGATATTTCTTTGAGTTCCAGGAACATGACCAATGATTAATTTTCTAGTTTGCAAGAAACACACACACACACACACAGGATAATAATGGCTGACCTCAGAGGATATGAGTGGAATCTGACTCAAACATGTCTCAACCCTTCAGTTGCCTAAATTCATAGGCTTTTCTTACTTGTATATCACTTCATATTAAACCCTTCTGAAGTCTCTCCCCAACTTGAAACAAAAGCTTCTTTATGGAAAAATACAGTTCTTGACCAAAGGTAAGTACAACCATGATCTCTTTCAGAAGAATCCAACAAATGCTCAAAGCATGTGTACAGGGGAGGTTTGCCTGACCACACGGGGTGAGCTGTAGAATTAAAAACCCATCTTAAGCCTACAGGATAATATACTTTTATTTCTTGTCTAGAGAATTTATATTATATATGACTATTATATTTTTCCTATCCAAAGACATTGTTCATAATAAAAATGTTGCAGATTTTAACAAAAAACAATCTAGGTGAGATCATTAGGTTCTGGGCATAAACTATGAGCAAGAAATCAAGAAATTGTCAATCATTTTAAAACAGTTTTGGTTTGGCAGTCATATACTGCAAAAATATAACAGTCATGCAAGCTGCATTTTACAGCTCCAGAGAGTTTTGTTTGGGGAGGCAATTCACTAGGCTTTGTGTTGTGGAAAGATTGTGCTCATAGACCAGTGTGTGGAAATACCAAGGAGCACAACTCCTCTGTATAGGAAAGATTCTGTTCCTTGGATACAGAAAGTATCAAGTGATTACCTGATTTCTGCTTCTGGGGAACCCAAATACATGAAATTAGAATTATTTTATCTGGATAATAAAAATCCAGTAATCTTAGGAGGTAAAAACAACAACAACACAACCTTGGTACAGTTGGTTATGTATTGGATGCATTTAGGATCATTTTGAATTAAGAGTGAAGTACCCTCATGTGTCTTTGATGAAGTGTCAGTCTAGGAAGTGTCCCCTAAGATTGAGTCAAAAGCAGATCCTTACCACAGCTACCAAATATGTTTCCAGAGTCTAGACTGATTGACTAATGAATCCTTCATCAACCCCCCTGCCCACTTTCCTCAGTTTGCTTGCAGCCTCTGTCTTCAAAATCCCTCAGCAGAGTGGCCTCATGGTCATTGTTTCCTTGGGAAATCACAGTCCCGACTACTGGAGAAGGAAACTTTTTTTATCAGCCCTTTTTAAAATCAGCCCTTTCGTAAGCGGTCAAGGGGATAGCATCTGTCTTTGCTCAGATGCTGATCGTGGCTCTTTCCACTCAACATGCATTCAGCCTGCATCAGCTCCTGGAGGGAGAGGAACCAGCTCTACTTTCTAGAGTGAAAGTGATGGGGGGATTGGGGGTGGGGCGGGGGTTTGGGTGGAGTAGGTGCTCCATTTTCAATTCAGTGTACCCATCTGTGAGAACAGCCAGTAATTTCCTACTGACTTCGCCTAGAAAATGAGTACAGCTCAAAGTAACCAAGAAGGGCATTTCTCCCCCTCTTTGGGGACATTACATCTAAAAGTTAAGAAACCAAAGCAAAACATTAAAGATAGCTAATGGTTTGGCTGCTCCTTTTAAATAACACACCCTAGTTATTGAAGTATTTGCTCTTTTCTGGGTCTATCTTATGTTATTTCCTGGTTATAAATTACTTTTTATTTCTTATAAAAAGGGAAGCATCACCTCAAAACTCTTGCTAGATGCAGTGGCTCACGTCTGTAATCCCAGTGCTTTGGGAGGCTGACGAGGAAGGATTACTTGAAGCCACAAAAAGTTTGAGGTCAGCCTGGGGAATAAAGCCAGACCCCCAGCTCTCTAAAAAAAAAAAAAAAAATTAGCTGGATGTGGTGTACCTGTAATCACAGTTACTCAGAAGGCTGAGGTAGAAGGATCACTTGAGCCCAGGCGTTCAAGGCTGCTGTGAGCTATGGCCGATCCACTGTACTCCAACCTGAGTGACAGAGTGAGACTCTGTCTCAAAATAAAAAATACATGTTAAAATTATTTTCTTCTGTATTCCAACTTTTCTGCTGATTGCCGCCTATCCTACTGTCAACAATAGTTTTAAAGAGGAAAGCAGTCTCAATTCACATTTATTTTTTAAATTTTCATTTTTCCTGGTACATTCTATCAGCCTAAATTTTCCTAACACATTTTCTGTAGGCTAGAGACAAGGAGAAGTAAAAGGTAGGCCACCTTGATTGACATCCTCTAAAACTGGTAGTTTATGAAACATACAAACATTTTACACACACATGCACACACACACGTATACATGCTGATAATCCCTTACACTGCATTGATTTGTTTTGGCATCATGTATGATGAGGAATATTTGAAGAAAACATTTCAGAGATGTAATGCCTCATTTTCAAAAAGGTGCAAACACTTGTTTTGGGGCAGAGCATCTAGGCTTTCATGGAGTTTGCCTTGCTAGGTTTTGGAACTGCTTGGGACCCACCATTCCTTCCTTCTTTCCTATTTTCTCTTCTGGATTGGGAATGTTTGTTCCATGCCTGTCCATTGTAAGAAAGACATGAATCCTGGAGGGTCAGTAGCAGAATGCTATGGACCAAATTATATTACCGCCACCACCCAAATTCATACCCCAATGTGCTGGTATTTGGAGACGGGGCCTTTATGAGGTTATTAGGTTTGGAGGAGGTTATGAGAATTGGGTGCTCCATGATGGGGTTAGTACCCTTCCAAGAAAGACCAAAGAGCTTGCTTGCTGTCTCTCTCCACCAGGTAAAGATAAAGCAAGAAGGTACTTGTTGGCAACCCAGAACCTGACCATACTGGCACCCTGATCTACTCCTCAGCCTCTGCAACTGTGAGAATAAATGTCTGTTGTATAAGCCACCCAGTTTATGGTATCATTTTACAGCAGCTCAAGCAGACTATGACAGAAGAGCTCAGTGATTTAGAAATGCCCATATTTTCTAAATCATAATTGATATTATATTTATCACTTTTGTTGGCACTATTGCTTTCTGAAAGAAGTTATAGCAGCGTGGAATCACTTAAAAGGCACTTTAATATTTACAAAAAGTTATAAATTAGACTGACTATTGTATAATATACACCTAAGAAATAATGAAAATGTTTCTATATTTATGAATAAGAGATTTGCATACATTCTTTAAACCAATTTGGGACTAAATTTAACCAAAACTTACTTTACTGTGCTTAACAAATGGCAAGTCAGTATAATTGATAATGAAATTTTGTCATGTTTAGGACACAGTTCATTGATCTTTTACTGCATCAGTTGTAAAAAGATTGAGTGATTAAAAACTGATCCAAATTATTATTAGAAAATGACCTTAGTCATGACTAGAAAGCTTTCAAGCATGTAATTGGAAATGTTTTATATTATCAGTTTAACATATCCCTTTCTCATTCAAAAAATAATGTAACCAGCTATCATCAGATGCTATGTCAGAGTCACAAACCTCCATTAGAAAAATTCCATTTACTGTATATTTTCACATTCCTAAATTACTTTTTGTCAAATTATGATTGTTGTGTGCTAAATTGTGACTTAGAGGCATGTTTATTATGATCAGTAATAAATTACAGATGTTAAACAGTTATTTTTAAATGAATATCTCCAAACAAAATATCACAACTTTTTTTAGTAGTTACCATTGACGTTTATAAAAACGAATACTAGCAGAATAATATTCAGTGACAAATAAATAAAGGACACATCAATCTTTATAAAAACAAACATATCTATAAAATTTCATCATGATGTAATTTAATGACATATTCTGGTGGGGGGAAGAAAAAGTCTGTGTGTTCATTTTTTTTGTTTGTTTTTTTTGAGTTGGAGTCTCACTCTGTCACCCAGACTGGAGTGCAGTGGCAGCTCTTGGCCACTGCAGCCTCCACCTGCTGGGCTCTGGCGATCCTTCTGCCTCAGCCTTCCAAGTAGCCGGAATTACAGGCATGCACTACCACGCCCGGCTGATTTTTTGATTTATTGTAGAGATGAGGTCTCGCCAAGTTGCCCAGGTGGGTCTCGAACCTGCGGGCTCAGGCAGTCCACTCACCTCAGCCTTCCAAAGCATGGGATTACAGGCTGAGCCACTGAACCCAGCTTGTGTGTTCATTTTAATCAAAAAATTTTACTCTATTCTTGGGGACCTGTTTATAATTTTATCACCTATTCATTATAATTGCTGAAGATACAGTACAACTAAACTTATTCTTTTTCTGTCAAAAAAATCCAAATTACCTTTTAAAAACAGGCTTACAGCCAAGACAAACCTAGTCAGAAGTTACTTCAGTGAAACACCAGAAAGGTCATGAGCTCATGAGCAAACCCCATGTTGTCTTTTCTAGAACTTCAGCTAGGACAGGGTGTGGCCTGCTACATGAAGTCAAGATTTCAAAGAAGACACTGTTCCTGTCACTCCCCTGGGAAGAAACATGGCAATTCTAGTAAATACTCTTTTAAAGGTACCTAGCTTTTCTAGTCTGTGTGGAAAAATACTGAAGTATTAATAGGAATTGTTTTATGTAGCAGGCCCATGGAGTGATTTCCTCCCTCTCTCTCTCTTGTCTTTCTCTGTTTCACCCTTCTCTCCCTTTCTCCCTTCCTTCTTTTTCTCCTTTGTACATTTGAGTTTTAATACTTAAGTACCTATATAACTAAACAATTAAAATTCAAAATTTTTTTTCTGTTAAAAACACTAAAATTTTCAGGTCTTTGAATTTGCTGATTTTAATCTTTCTTTCATCACAAAAAAGGAAAATAAGAAAGGAGTCTCAAGTGACACCAACTTGGATCCTACGGGAGTATTTGTGCCCTTGCTGGGTCATCAAGGCCAAGCACAACATTTTATAATGTAAGAGGCTGATAGCCATAGACTAGGCAGGTCTAGGATGTTAAGGTATTAACTGTCTACATTTTGTCCTACTTTATAGGCAGAGAAGGTAGAAGGATGACTTAGAAACCTATTTGGCCCCCCATTGCTGTCAGGGTTGTACATGCAAAGCGACCCATAAATGCAGAAGGAGCCAAGAAATCAAGGAGGGAGGCAGACAAATCCAGTTTGTTGGTTTTGGGTGATTTATTGGGGAAACTTACAGACAGAAGTATAGCCATGGGCAGACACAAGACAGATAGATCTCTGCACTGTTATTCCCCAGACCCTGGTTCATGTACCATAGGAAAAGGATATGTGTGCTCTGTGCAATTAAAGGCAACCCTCTAGAACAGGCAAAAATGCTACATGCATCACAGCCTACAATTTGTGTGATAATATCAAAGATGTTTAATTTGAAATCAAGAGTACATGTTCTTAACACTAGGGACAGTAAATAAAGTAGAAGGACGGTGACTAATCAGAAGTCAGCATGGTGGATTAGCATCCAAGATGGAGTCACTTTTGTCTCCACACACTGCCCCTCTAATTCGGCTTTTACAATTTCACACGCTTCTCTCTTCTTTGATAGTCTCTGAGCCTCTGGGGTTTATAAAGATGCTGTAGTCATTTCAATGGTATGGGTGACATGTTGCATCAACTTGTTTTCTACTTGTAAACAGATGCTGAAGCAATAATATAAACAACAATAATAGGTGATGATACTTATGCCAAGTATAAGACACAGAATTAATAATGCCTTCTGCCATCATGTTTCTCAGGATCCAAAATCAAGAAACCTTTTATAGGGCAGAGCAGCAGCAGGAACAGAAGACTATGGGCAGAAATACAAATGTTTAGTAGGTACTTGGTGGAGGTGGTTGGAGGTGCATGCCAAACATGTTGCCTGAGGGACAAAAAGTGCCAGTAATACCTATAAGGCTGCAGGGGCAGCAAAAGAGTATGTCACACAGCCAACCAGAGGGCCCTTAAAAAGGACCCATCAGTAAGGGCTTGGAACAATTGTATTGGTATGTGGAGCATTTAGGCCCAGACTCCAGTGTATTGGTATGTTTAGGCTCAGACTCCACCAAGATCAATGGAGACCACTTTATACGGCCTGGGAATCTCTCACTCTCTGGTAAGAAATGCCCTACCCAACCTGGAGGAAGTTGCCAGTTCAGCCCCCATTCAGGTGTCCCCTCTGTTGTCTCCAGATCTTGGGAAGTCCTAAACAACATTTGCCGTTGGCCTTTTACCAGCTCTGGTAGAAATGCATCTGGCCGGACCTTTTTTCAGCACTGTGGTTAATGGACCCTTTTCTACGATGTCTCAATTGTTTGTACGATACCAGCTCTGTATTTGTCTCAAGTGAATTAGTGCTTCTAATGGCCTGAGGCAAAACCTTTATCCACCCATGCAAAGTATTGGATTACAGAAGTGTTTGCAGTTGTGCCTTTTAACATGTCATTTTTCCTTTTAATAACTCTACCATTTGGGGATTCTATGACAAGTGAAATCTCCAATCCATGTACCTTTCGTGCACCCAATCTTGGGTATCATGCCTGATGACATGTGTGCCTCTGTCACTACCAGTGCATGGAAGGTATTCGTTAGATGACTCTGAGTTGTTCTAAGCCCTTACTGATGAAACGTTTGGTTTGCCCTTTCACAAGAGAAGGCCTGCAGCAATCCTGTGGCAGTGTCTACACATGTTAATGCATACTTTTATCCCACCTTACTGGCAGGGTTCCGATGTAGTCTCTCTGCCAGTCTGTCACAGTGGGTTGTCTTTTGTATGTGTCCTGGTGTATATGGGATGTGTGCCACTGCCACAATCCTACTCCCTTTGCTATCTGCCAACCCACCTGTGCACTGTGATACCCACTGTGTTTATGGTACCCAATTAGCTAGCTTGAAGAACTGCAAGGGAGCAGGTTTTTTTTTTTTTGCTAGGGCATCAGCCTCCATGAATCTGACCAGTGTGCAGGAACACGACACATAACTGGGCTCCAAGTGGCTTCTTGAAGCTTCTCCCATGAGTCTTTCCACATGGCAGCTCCCCACAGGGTTATTTTTTAAAGCAAATGCCAGTCATCCCACGCTCATCAGGCAAGCTAAGTTGTAAGGCCTAAATCATGCAGCTTGGACTTTTGTCCATTGCTTTGCTGCATTCCCATCTCAAACCAGATAGAATCTGTCTGTGGTTGTCCAGCTGCTACTGTCCATACACAGAGGTTACCTCGACTCCACCCATCTGAGTACCAAGTGTTTTCAGAAATGGGGACTGTGCCTTTGTATACATTGGAGGCATTTGTACACAATATTGGTACATCTCCATACTCCATAACAGGGGCCACATTGGTCTCATGGTGTACTGGCTCTAAAATAGCATGGGCTTCATCTTCCAAGGGATTTGTAGAGAGAGTGCTACATCCTTGCAGGTGTGCATGCTATTTTTATAAAGTGGATGCCTGGGCAATATCTGAGGAGGGCATGGCAAAGAACCCTTCTATTCAGCCCTTGATACAGAGACCAGTTCTCACTATTTCTGGCAAGGCAAGTTATAGGCTCAACTTGCTGCAAGGCCTTGTGTACTTCCAGGACCTGTTCTTCAGTTGTGGAAAAGCAGGTTTCACTGCTTTTGCATTTCTTTTTGAGTAGGAGTCTCAATCTGTCATCCAGGCAGGAGTGCAATGGCATGATTGGGGATCACCGCAGCCTCAAACTCCTGGGCTCAGGCGATCCTTCTGCCTCAGCCTCCTGAGTAGCTGGGACTACAGGTGTGAGCCACCACACTCTGCTCATTTCTTTTTCTTTTTTTCTTGTAGTGTTGAGATCTTACTATGTTGCCTAGGCTGGGCTTGAACTTTTGGGGTCAAGCAATCCTCCTGCTTCAGCCTCCCAAAGTACTGGGATTATAGGTATGAGCTCCTGTGCCTGGTTGTCTTTGACCAGAATCCAAGTGGAACTGCTTTCTCATGCTGGACTTGCCAGAGAGTCCAACTGGTTCCCTCAGGGCTTATGGTCACTTCAAAAGACATTGGTATCTCAGGAAGGGGAGACCCTAAGGCTTGTGCCTGAGCTGCTAGTATTTTAGCCTTCTCAAATACTTCCTCTTGCTCTTTTTTTTTTTGGTGTGAATTGGAATCTCACTCTGTTGCCCAGACTGGAGTACAGTGACACACTCACGGCCACTGCAGCGTTGACCTGCTGGCCTCTGGTGATCCTTCCGCCTCAGCTTTCCATGTAGCTGGAACTACAGGCACACACTATCATGCCCGGCTAATTTTTGATTTATTGTAGAGATGAATTCTCGCCAAGTTGCCTGGGCTGGTCTCAAACCCACGGGCACAGGTAATCTGGGATTACAGGCTGAGCCACCACCGAGTCCGGACTCTCTTGTTCTTTATTTCAACATCGACTAGATCCCTTCTTTATTAATCTGTATAGGGGATACAAACATTGCACTAAACGTGGAATAAAAGCCCACCAATATCCCATAAGGTCTCGGAAACTTTGTAACTGTTTTAGGCATGGAAAATTGTTGTATTTTGTCAATGACTACTTCTGCACTAAGTCATGTCTTACCTGATCAAGCGATCCCCTAGAAACTTTATGGCTGGTCTCAGGACTTGTGTCTATAACTGCTCACTTACAGGTGGCTCACACCTGTAGTCCCAGCTACGCAGGAGGCTGAGGCAGAAGGATCGCCTGAGCTCAGGACTTGTGTCTTTTGCAGGTTGATGGCCCTTCTGCGGATTGGAGAAGAGCACATAAGGCATTAAGATATTGCTATGGCAATGAGAAATCCTCAGAGATTAGCATCACATCATCAGAGTGACTAAACCGATGACTAGCACATGGAGATAGACAAAAGGTTAAATCCCTAGTGATCATTCCATGCAAATGGTGGGGCTATGGGGATAACCCCGGGGCAACACTTGGAATGCCCTTTTGTGGCCATTCCAGGTGAAAGTACCTTGGTACTGCAAGTCAGGGTGCAAAGGGATGCTATAGATGGCACTAGCTAAATCGAATACAGCATGATCAATGCCTATGTTTTGTATTATTTGCTCTGTCATTTGAGCTATGTTGGCACAGTGGCGTGTCTCTCAGGAACCACCTTATTTAGTTTGAGGTAGTCTATCACATGCCCGGCCCATCTGGTTTTCTTACTGGCTGTTAAAGGGGCTCCGGGCTGTCTGGGTAATATTAACTTTGCAGTTCTTGTTTGGTGACCGCGATTTCTTCTCTTCTACCAGGAAGATGGTCTTGTTTCACATGAACAATATGCCGTGGGAAAGAAAGGTGCAGTTTCTCATTTTGCTTCCCCTCTTAAAATAGCTTCCCCTCTTAAAATAGCTGTACCGAACCTGTAGGCAGAATTCCCCCCACAGAAGTTTGTAACATGCATCCTAACAGGATGTCCATACACGAGATGTGTTCTGGCATAGGTGGGATAAAGAATGTAGGAAGTGGGGAGGTCTCTGCCCAATGCTAAAAGGGAGAGGAGTTTTCTTCACTCAGGATTGTCTACTTCCATAACCATCTATGGCTGCTCATTTACCAGGGTGCCGCTATGGATTTCCATGAATTAAGGCACATTCTGCACCTTTGTCCACTAAAGCTAAGGTACTCTGATTGGTTTTTGGACTTCAGTAGATAGTGAGCTCCACCTGGGGCCTCTGGTCACTCCCTATTGCTCTTATATGGATGTGACCTTGGCCTCATACCTAGTCTCTAGGCTGGAGTGAAGTCCACCCCTAGAATACAGAGGTTGGGGTTCTTTTATGTACACTTTATTTTTTCCTTCTCCCTCTACTGGTGGAACACTAGGAATGGGTCTAAACTGTTGATGGGGCATCAGGTCTTTCCAAAGGCCTATCGATGTGGCATTAGGTTGCTGGTCTTTTTTTTTTTTTTTTTTTTTGTCCACCCAGGAGAGACCAGATCATAGCACATTTGCTTCCTTGTCATCCTAACTGGGCCTTTCTGACCTCCCTCTTTTTTTTGGTCCTGCAGACTTTATTCCTCCCTGTTTCCTTTAGTAACCAGCCAACCTTATCTCTTCCCTTTCAGTTTCTCCAAATTCAGAAAGGCCACCTCTTACAAATTTTGTCCCATAAGGGGGCCATGCCACCCCCAGCAGTATTTGGCCTTATTTTTCAGCTTCACTCCCTGCTAGGAAGATGTCATCCCTAGTGGGGTCCCATAGTCACACCGTGCATGTGGCTAAGTTTTCTTTTGGCAGCTATTTACAAGTTATTGCTGGTTTAATAATCCTGCCAAGGGCTGCATATGTTGGGCTTTTGCTTTCTACTGTGTGAGTGGTTTTGCTCTCAAAAGGGAGATACTTACCCTCCTTCTCTGAGTTAACCTCTATGTCGTCATCTGACTCACTAGTTGGTTCCCAAAAATTCTAGATATTTGCATCCCAGCCTGGTTTGGCAAGGTCAGCCCACACTTTGGCAGATACAGCTTTGCCCCTCCCAGTCACATAAAGCTGCAAGCTAGGGTTGCCAGCTGTACCTCCTGGGTCTCAAGCTTGTCCATCAAAACAGATATCAAGACAAACTTGGGGTTACCTGTCTCTTTCTACCTGCACTGTTTCCCCAGCTTTCCTACACTTGCCTTCGCTGCCGCCTGCGTTTAGTGGCCACTCACACAGACCACGACAACGGTGCACTCACTGTTGTCGCTGCTCAGTGACCTTTCTTACTATAGCGAGTCATAGGGTTTTTACTAACAAGTCTTTTAGATTCTTTGGTGTTTTGGGGGCATACCCATACTCATGCGGTGGTCTACAGACACTTGCAAATGGACAACACCACCCCACATAGATAAGTCCTCCCCCCGCCGCCCCGGGGTCACCCTGTGGATGCTTCTCTTCTCTTGCCCATACTTTGATTTCTTGACCCCTCCTGGCCAGATCTCCATTTATTCTGTGAAAGGGCCATAGGGCAAAGTGACCTCCAAATGCAGAAGGAGCCAAGAAGCCAAAGAAGGAGGCAGACAAATAGTTTGTTTGTTTTGGATGATTTGAGGAAATGTTCAGACAGAAGTGTGGTTTTGGGCAAATTTCTGGAACAGGCAAGAATGCTATATGCATCACAGTCTATAATTTGTGCAATAAAATCAAGGTTGCTTTGATCTAAAAGCAGGAATACATATTCTTACACTAGAGACAGTAGATAAAGTAGAAATCAGGAGACATTCATGGGACTGGGGCTAATCAGAAGTCAACATGGCAGATCAGCATCCAAGATGGAGTCACTTTTGTCTCCACAATAGAGAAGACTGAGGAAAGCAGGTTTTTTGGAGGGGTGTAGGAATCAATTAGGAATTCAGTTAAAGAGATGCTAATTTTGAGATAGCTACCAAGAATTCAAGTGTTGTACTGAAGTTCTTGAGTAGGCATGAGGGGGTGGGATCTAGCTCACAGGTAGAGGACAGGACCATGGACAGTTTATCCCAAGCACATGGAGATAAGATAAAAATATGGGTGCAGATACAGGTAGACTGATGGTTGGGGTGGTGGAAACATGTTGAAGTTCTCTTATTGCTTTTATTTTCTCAGTGAAAGAAGCAGCAACATCATCTGTTGAGAGTGAGCATAAAGGAGAAGTCATAGTGGCCTAAGAGCAAAAAAGATGTGAAGTAATCATCTAGGAGAATGACAAAATGAGTGGATTAGAGAAATATGGTAGAAGTGTATTTGTTTGGTGCTTATGAATTTAAAGTCAGACCAGTCAGCATGGTTGCTTGTTTATCTCCAGTCTGTTCACCTAACAAAGTCTTCTGGTTCAGGGTCTTTCACAAGGCTGCCATCATGGTGTTGGCCTAGGACTTAGCTGGGTTTTCTGCTTCAAGGTCGTACCAGATGGCATTCAGGCTGTCGGTTCTGCTGCATTCTCACCTGACGGCTTGATTGGAGAAAAATCCACATCCAAGCTCCCTCTGTTTCCTTGCATTTGCAGAATTGCAAACCTCAGGGTTTTGTTGTTGTTGTTTTATTGTTTGTATTTTGTTGGCTAGAGGCAAACCTCTACTCCTAGAAGCTGCATTCAGTTTTCTGCCATGTGGCCTTCTTCTTTGGCCATTCATAGCATGGCAGTTTGTTTATTCAAGGCCGGAACTGTGAGAGTGAGTCTGCTGGCAAAAAGTAGTCTTACATAATGTAACATAATCCTGGGAGTGACATCCCTCACCTTTGTCATATAGCATAATGTATTCAAGGGAGAGAATATCCTGTCACTTTTTCCATATTCTATTAGAAACAAGTCACAGGTCCTGTTCACCCTTAAAGAGAGGAGATTATATTAACCCTTTCCAAACCTGGATCATTCTATTTCCAATACCTGATACCCACCAAACCAAACTTAGCTAATGTTATTTTTTAAAACAAAAACAGAGCTCTTATGTGGTGTCAGAAATAACTCTAAACACATTAAAAATATTAATCCTCACAGCAATCCTAGTAGGTTGGTGTATATTTATGTGGGTCTTATTAATGCTATTCTTTTTTTTTTGAATTGGAGTCTCACTCTATCATCCCGACTGGAGGGCAGTGGCATGCTCCCGGCCGCCGCAGCCTCGACCCGCTGGGCTCTGGCGGATCAGAACTGCCTCAGCTCTCAAGTAGCCAGAACTACAAGCACGCACTACCACGTCCGGCTAATTTTTGATTGATTGTAGAGATGAGGTCTCGCCAAGTTGCCCGGGCGGGTCTCGAACCTGCAGGCTCTGGCAGTCCACTCACCCCGGCCTCCCAAAGTGCTGGGATTCCAGGCTGAGCCACGGAGCCCGGCCTATGTAGGTCTTATCATTGCCATCTGGGAAATGAGGCACAGAGACACAAGTTCACTTGTTGAAGGCTGTTAAGCTAGAACTGGAGAGCCAAGTTTCAAACTCACGCTGTCTGGCTTCAGAGTTCATGTTCTTACCTACTATATTAAACAGTCTAAGACAAATTAAATGAATAAACAAACACTTCTGGGGGACACAGGAAATAATTACCCAGCAGCTCTGAGAACCTAAGTAAGTTTCGAGACTACAATCTCATCATTCAATTTTGATGTCAAGCCAGTTGGCACTACCAGATACTTTTATCGTGATATTGTTTTTTTCTTCCATTATATTAAGCAACATAGGCCAAGAGTAGACATGGAGCCTGGAGCAAAAAATGTTGAGGAATTTCTTATTGTGCCTGAGATTTCTTAAAAGTATTTTTGTCTTTTCCTTATTTAAAGATTTACCAGGAAAATATAAATTAACTATAATCTGTTGCGGATTCATAAAAAAGGAATAGGTGACCAGGAAATGTCTCTGGAAAAATTAACTTGCTCATGTCACTCCTGTTGAGTTGAGAAGCATAAGTGATAAAATGCATAATAAATTCAAGCATATTACATGACTACAGTAGAGTTGAAGAAAGCATATTATGAGAGATCATTCACATCTGAGAAACCTAATTATGGAAGGTCAACAGCAAGGCAGAGGTGGGTGGCTGAGCAATGACCAAGTAGGTGGAGAGGCAAATTTGGAGCAAAGTATGTTGTCTGTCTGGTTTCAAGGTAGGTCAGATGTCATTCTAGGCTGTTTCTGAGGAATTTCCCCTAGAGACAGCATCACTGCGTGGCTACTTGCATTAGAAAGATCCAGCCAAGATCTTTCTAATGGCTTCCAAGAGTAGGCATTCAATATTTGTCCTAGGACTCATGATGGTAATGATCTGTTTAGCTCTAAGAGGTGAAAATATATTAGAATAATTTATTATGGTGGTTGAGGCTTTTAATGATTAGATGACAATGATGATGGTGATGATGATTAGAGTTGGGGGTCTCACTCTGTCACCCTTGCTGGAGTGCAGTGGTTTTATAAGAGCTCACTGCAGTCTCAACTTCCTGGGCTCAGGAGATCCTTCCACCAAGTAGCTGGGACTACCACACTCAGCAATTAAAAAAAAATTTTTTTTTTGTAGAGATGAGGTCTCGCTATATTGCCTAGGCTGGTCTCGAACTCCTGGGCTCAACCAATCCTCCTGCCTTGGCCTCCCAAAGTGCTTGGATTTCAGACATGAGCCACTGTACCTGGCCTGATTGGATTATTTGTACACTCACCAGATAAACTGTTATATAGCAGTAGATCAACTTTTAATTCTGCTTCTGCTTCTTAACTACCTGTCCTGTCCTTCAATAAACCACTTCATTTATGAGAAATGTCTCCTTATCTATGAATTAAAGGAGATGGACCAGATAATCTCTAGGACTAGGAAAGGAACTTAAAGTCCACTCCTCCACAACATAAAAGCCATACCTCAGTGTGGAGTCCTGAGGCTGTGTATCTCCTATTATTATCATACATTAACACTCTCTTATTTACTTTCTCTTCTGTTCATTCCATTTTGTTATTTATATACTTACTCTTCTTTGTATACACTCTCAGCGTCCCACCCATTGTAGATGCACAAAGACTTCTCTGTCAGCTTTCCAGATCCAAACTCTGTGAAAAATTGCCTATACTTTAGGAGGGTGTAGAAAACACTGAGTTTTTAAAAAATGGCCATTTACTAGGGTGTATTTGTCATTTCACAGTATTTAAAGCACACCCTGAACTACAGAAAATTTATAGTGTCGAAGGAGTGGTGAGCTAAGTCAGGATGATCTCCTGGGAGGATGAAGTACTCATGTCCTAGGAAACTGTCAACGTCAGAACTCTAATCCCTCCACCACCCCTTTGTTTGTAGGCTCTTGGAAACGGTGATCTCATGATTGCTCAGGACTTTTCTTAAAACGAGCCTTGGGCTGAACCAGACTCTCCTGATGCATCATATATACTGCTGGGCTATAAGTTGGGCATTTTTAGAAGCTTAGCGTACTGGCTGAGGTCACTGCATTCAGGACAGTGACGGGGAGATTCCTCTGGTGTGACCTCACTAATACCTGCCCATGGTTAGAAAAGTCTGGGTGAATCATCACCAGTTGTACGAAGTAAGAGAGCGTGAGCAGAGACACTGACACATATCTGGCATGGCTGCAGGAAAAACAATCCAGCAAGCAGTTCTTTAGGTTGTTAACATACCTGCTTTTCTGAAATTAAAAAAGAGTATTCTCCTAATTATAAAATAATTTCCACTGAAGCGAATTTAGAAAAAACCCCTCAAAAGCATCTGAAAGAATATAAAAATCACCATAAGCCTATTGTCCCTAAAAGACAAAACATAAAACCTATTGTTGTGTGTTCTTCTGAATTTTAAAATTTTTTTTTAGTAATGGCTCATTTTAAACATCTCTCCTGTAATCCAAAAATGATTCGGTTTTTTTAAATTAGAAAATATAGTTTATTTAAAAGTAAACTAGAGAGAGAGAGAGAGAGAGAGAGAGGGAAAGATTCACTTCCCCAAGGTGGGGAAGGGGGACAAAGCCAGGAAGCATGGAAGCGTGGCGACAGCCATAACTTAAAGAGCACATGGCCACACCAGAGTCTAGCAAGGCAATGGCCATGTTTCTATATTTTTAATAAAGTTATTCCATTTATTTTTCTTTTCTTTCCTTCTCTCATTCATTTATTCACATAACATTTATTGAATAGCCACAGTGTGCTAGACCTTTTCTCTTTTAATCCTCATTCCAACCACATAAGATGTATTATATTACTATCTCAATTTTGCAGATGAGGAAACTGAAATTCAGGGAAATCTGTTGGTTTATTACTACCTACCTCTTCCTTCCTTCCTTCCTTCCATCCATCCATCCATCTAATCTATTCATCTATAGATGAAAGTATTATCTGTTTATTTTTTGTAAAACCAAGCTGAGATCATAAAATATTACTAAAAACATATACCTTTTGGTAAATACTCCCTTTTCAGTGCTTCTAATTTCACAGCAACCCCTACATTTAATATTTAATAGCAAGCGCTAGGTAGATATCTCACTTTCTAAGTTGTTTGCTCGAGGACAAATTCTTTGGTCTTTTTCATTAAGGAGACAGCAGAAGTTAGAAAAGATGATGGTGTTGCGTCCATCTCCAAGGCTGAGTTCGAGGGCAGCATCCTGTAAGGAGTGTGACTGTCCCTTGCCTCCTAACTCTCTTTCCCAAATCATGTTGGCCTGTCCCTTTGGGAAACTTCTTCATTCCTTTATTCTCTCCTTCCTCTGGGCTCTGAAATCCTTTGTGCATTTGCCATGGAGCTTATGGCTACCTTGAAAAAGGAGCATCTGTCCTCTCTCTGTTATTGTACTGTTAAGTCCTTTAGGTCACAGAATCTTTTGATTTCCCCATGGTGTCTATCACAATATCTAGCACAGAATAACCAAATAAACACATTTTGAACAAACATCAATTTGTTTTCTTTTTTGTTTTTTCTTTGAGTTGGAGTCTCACTCCATCACCCAGACTGGAGTGCAGTGGCTGCTCCCGGCCACCACAGCCTCGACCCGCTGGGCTCTGGCGATCCTTCCACCCCAGCCTTCCCAGTAGCTGGAATTACAAACGCGCGCTACCACGCTGGGCTGATTTTTGACTTATTGTAGAGACGAGGTTTCGCCAAGTTGCCCAGGCGGGTCTCGAACCCGGGGCTCAGGCAAACCACTCACCGCAGCCTCCCAAAGCACAGGATTACAGGCTGAGCCACCGAGTCCGGCTAATCTATTTGTTTTCTATTGAATGCCGAAAACATGCCAGTCCACTCTTAAGAGAATAGTTCAACCTCAGAGACATCTGTATGTAAACATCAAAGGTTTCCAGGCAATCCCTACTCCTTACAGGTTCCTGTACTCTTCATCTAAGACTGTTTCTAACTAGAAGACTGAGAATCAGAGAAAAACACTTCCCTATTGGTATTTCTGTCCCAAAGAGGCACAGCTGCCACCCAAAACAGCTGTGGTGGCATTTGCAGCTTCTCAGGTGATGTGACATTCTGACTGGTTGCCAGAGGACACGTGATGTGGGACAGGCATACTACTATGCTGACTATGACACCCAGAGAACTTGCAGAACAATGTAAAATTCTATGCATCCTTTACCCAAATTCACTAATTGTTAGTATTTTCCTCCATTGCCTTATTATTATTTACTTTGTCTTCTAAATTTCCTCCTCACCATCCCTGCCCTCCTGTGTATGTACACATATATATTTCTTTCTGAACCATTTAAGAATAAATTGCAGGCATCATGCCCTGTTACCCCTAAACAGTTTTGTATGTGTTTCCTAAGAACACAGACATCCTCTTATGTAACCACTGCACAATGATCAAAAATATATATATATATTTAGTGGTATGCTCACATCCACAACACACAAGAAACAGTTTCAGAATTTTTCCACTTGATCAAGCCTCTTTTGCGGCTTTCAGGAAGGTTTTTATATTCTCATACAGATTTTGCACATTTTTAGTTAGATTTACATGTACTTTATTTTCTTTTTTGCTATTATAAGTAGATTTTTCTCTAGCCAGGCTTGGTGGCTCAGCCTGTAATCCCGCGCCTTTGGGAGACTGAGGTGAGTGGATTGCCTGAGCCTGCGGGTTCGAGACCCACCTGGGCAACAAGACCTCATCTCTACAATAAATCAAAAAATCAGCCGGGCGTGGTAGCGCATGCCTGTAATTCCGGCTACTTGGAAGGCTGAGGCGGAAGGATCACTGGAGCCCAGCAGGCGAGGCTGCGGTGGCGGGGAGCGGCCACTGCACTCCAGTCTGGGCGACAGAGTGAGACTCCAACTCAAAAAAAAAAAAAAAAGTAGATTTTTCTCTACCATCCTATCTTCTAACTGGTTATAATTTATGTATATAAAAACTATTATAGATGTTCATTTTATTCTAGACACTCATTTTATAGCCTTTACCTTACTGAAATATTTTTATTGTTTGTTAGTCTTATTGTGGACGCTCTAGGGTTTTCCAGGTATTCTCTCATGTCTTTTGCAAACCCAAATAGACTTACGCTTTTTAAAAATTCTTGAAAGTACTTACAATTCGAATTTTTTTCTAATTTTTAAGCCTCTTATGATTTCTCTCATCTCACTTCACTAGCTGATACCTTCAATGTCATGTTAATTAGGGCGAGCATCCTTGCCTTGTTCTTCCCAAACAGTTCTTAAAATACCATGTGTATAAAAAGCATTTTTACTTTTTACAGTAAAAAGGTATAAAAGTTCCACCCTTTTTCTTTAAAGCGTTTTTAAATAATAATTTTGTTCTTTATTGATTCATTCATCTCAGATTTATGGAATGCCTATGATAATCCACGCATTATCTTAGGTTCTATTTCATTTAATTTTTACTATACTCATATGAAGGAGGCATTATTCTCATTTTATATGGGAAGAAATTGGAATTTAAAGAGATTAAATGACTTACCCCAAATCACATAGCTAGTAGGGACAGAATTATGACTTTGAATCTGGGCCTCTTAAGTTCGAATTTTTTGACATAGAGTCAGCACTCAATAAGTAAATAAGAACTAAAATTTACACAACGTTTACTCTGTTCTACATACTTTATTTGTAGTAATTGGTTTAATCCTCACAATAACCCTAAAGACATTTTTATGATTGTCTGTATTTTTATAGATGAAAAAACAAATGCATAAGAGCTAACTAGCTTGCCAGAGATCCCAAGCAATAAAAAAGCTGGAATTTTCTTCATATCCCATGCTCTAAACCAATCACTACAATATAAATCTTTCAAGTAAATGAACGACATTCTGGAATTATGAAAAATGGAGGTATCCAATCTCCAGAATGTAAATCTACCAGCACTACTTACCAAGTTTAGGTTTTTGTGTTGTTACTTGATGCAGTGCACAGTGGCGAATATATAACCTGCATGTGACATCCACACATGCTAATGTAACAGGACTGTAAACACTGGTTCTGGGATGGCCTTGGAGATCGGCTAGGCCAAACACCATCTCCGTGCAGAATCCCAAGGCTCAGCATGGTTAAGTCCACAAACACAACGCTGACCTCTGCTTACCACTACACAAATTACCTAATACGTTTGCTTGCATTTCCTCTCTCCTTTAGGGTCGGTTTGTGTAAAAGGAAGCAGGCCTAGCTTCACCCACGTGGGACCCACAACCCACCAAACAGAGGGAGTCTGGGCCCTGCCAGGCATCTGGCAAACTCAAAACAAAATAACTAGCACAAGGTCAGAGAGCATGCCAGGCCCGCCCAGGTTTCTCTGCAAACAGATCATCGCTCTTTCCCAACCGCCCGCGTGGGTGCTCGGATTCCGCAGCCCTGAGGACACAAGTTCCCTGTCCATCTCGGCAGCCCGCTTCTGGACAGGGTATGCGCCCCGCACCGCTGGGCCCGGGGGACGACTGAATCACAGGCTCGCACCGCGCAGTGCAACCCACGGACAGCAGGGATCCTAGCATCAGCGTGGAGGTCTCCACGCCAGGCGGGGCCTCGCCCCTCCCAGCGGACGCAACCGACACCCCTCAACAACCAGCCAGTGCGCTGGGGCGGCGGGGCCGGCGGCTAACTGCCGGCCCCGGGGCCAGAGACTGACTGACGCGTTAGGC
>NW_007258934.1:211898-228411 GCF_000164805.1 Carlito syrichta | reverse complement strand
CTCCTTACATTGATAAAAGCCTTTGGCAAAGTCTCAGGATACAAAATAAATGTACAAAAGACAATCGCATTTCTCTACACCAATTATAAACAATCAGAAACCCAAATAAAAAACACAATTCCATTCACAATAGCCACAAAAAATTGAAATACCTTGGCATCTTCCTAACCAGAGACGTGAAAAACCTTTACAAGGAAAACTACAAAACACTGCTCAAAGTAATCAAAGTTGACACAAACAAATGGAAAAATATCCCATGCTCATGGATCGGAAGAATCAACATTGTGAAGATGTCCATCGGGGCTACGGCAATCTACAAATTCAAGGCAATACCCCAGAGCGCGCCCTCTCCGCGCCTCCCGGCGGCCCGCGCTCCCGGCGCTGACGTGTCTGTGCAGACGGCGACCGCCCCTCCCCGCGCCGGCGGCCACTCGTTGCGGCGAGAGGGGCGGGGTGGCCGGGGCTGGCGCTCCCCTCGGTCCCAGCTCGCGGCCCGCCCCGGCCCCCGGATGAGGGTATATATTCCGAGCGGGCGCGGGACGCCGAGGAGCGGCCGCGCGGAAGGAGCCGGAGCCGGGCGGAGCTGCGGTCGCGCCGAGCAAGGTCAGGGCTCCTCTTGAGCGAGGGGACGCCAGGCATTGGGTGCGGCAGGCCTAGGACCGCCACCCGCTCTCCCGCGGTTCCGCGCCTGGATGGGTCGCGTCCGAGCCCAGCGTCGCGACTCCGCGCTCAGAGGAGCCGCCCGCCCGCCCCGTGCTCGGCGACCCCGCTGGGGGGTGCGGGCTGGGTGGCCGGCCGGGTGGCCGGACCGGGAAGGGGGTGGGGACGCCTCGAGGCGGGGGCAGGGAGGGCGTTGGGAGGGGGCGTGGGCCGGTGTTGGAATCAGAGGGGTTGTCACGGCGGTTGGGGTCGGGAGTGGGGCCTCTCCTGGATGTGCCGTAGGGACCCTGGTGCTCTCAGGCTTTGGGGCCACGTATACCAGGTTTGGGGGCCTCCAGGGAGCGTTGGAACTGCCAGGTTAGAGCGAGTTGGTGTGGCTTGAATTTATGGAGAGAAGGATTGAGAGCTCTGACAGGAAGGACAGGGCATAACCTGCGGGGGACGGGACAGTGGGGCAGAAACCTGTCTGCCACTTTGCTTGTTGGCATACTGGTAGTGAGAGAGGATTGAAATTTCTGGGTTTTCCTCTCTCTTGGCCCAGCACCAAGATGGTATTGGAGAGCTCAGAGCACACATGTGCTAAACATATGGCTTCCGGAAGATTTGTGTCAAGTTTGGCCCGACGCTGTGCTGTATTTATTTGTGCATGGTTTATGAAATCTGAAATCAGGTAATAGTGATTGATAATCACTATTGATAATCACTGTGGGTGCCTTTATGTAGCCCAGAAGTTGAAGGACTTTTAGGTGAAATTCACTGGGTGTGGGCTTGCAGGAAACTGAAGTTGTCTGTTCCTTCACTGTTAGTCAGTTGGCGCACTTCACTAGGACCAAGAAGGACTTTATAGGCTGTACTGCCAAGCATTTACAGGATTCTGTGGGTGGTTAACGGCTCAACCCCAGCACTATTTTTAAAAGCTCTAAAAGGTTGACTGGGGAGACCAGAAAAGGAGGGTGAAATACTAGATGTAATACTGCTGTTTAAATTCTATTAAAGGTATATTTGATTAGATTATTACATTTGTCATTTATCTTGATGCAGATGCATTAGGCCATGGGCATATACCAAGTTTTGTCATAATTTCTGGAGCAGATCTTCAACTTTTTCAGATTTTAGTTGTCAAAATAAAAATCCTTAATGCCGAATCTGTATGAAAAATCCTTATCTTTTAACTCTCCTGTTCATTGCTGCTTACCATTACACAAACATGCATCTTACCAACATTGATGGGAAATAATGGGAATTTTTATGGCTTGGTGATGCTTATATTTGCCTCAGATAAACATCATAGTGCATAATACTTGTCTCAAACTCACGTTTGGTTGTTATGTTGTGAACATTATACAACATGTAAATAACCACATGTGACCTTGTCAACTTTTGCAGACCACCAGTGGTTTAGGCCCAGGTAACAAAGGTTAAGCTGTAAGTTATCTTATTTGCATGGATCACTTTTCCCAAGCATCTGAAGGTGGATGTGTATCTAATGACTTTTTAGGAAAAGTTAGATTTATATCTTAAAGTGTTGTAATAGTATATTTGCATATGTCTGTCTTTTAAGTAGAGCATTCTTCACTCTTGACTCTTGAAGGTATGTGAGAGTGGCTGATTGTCTTCTCTTCATGACGAAATGTGTGCATAGGGAAGTAAAATGATTTGCAGAGGGTCAAATGGTGAGGAGCGATCAAAAACTAAACCTCCTGTTCTTTGGTTACCAGGTTCCCTGCTGATTTTCCCGTTACTGTATGTTTCCTTAAATCTGAGGCAAAGCATTCATGTCAGTGCGATCTTAGGAAAGGCACCATTCCTTGGAATGTAGTCTTAATGCAGATCTATTCCTCTTAACTGTCTTTTTTATGTGATTTTTAAAAAAATAAAAAATGATAGCATTATGGCTCTTGAAGCCTATATAAATCAATAGAAATGCCTTTTGATACCCTAATGAGTTTCAAGACCTCGTCTCCTGACTTCCTGACTTTTGTATCTGTCTATACCTCCTAGGGATCACATTCAATCTAAATTCTAATATCACGTATGCTGATGGTGTTGAAAGCGTTGTCTTTATTTCCAGTATCACCTCTGAAGTCTAAACTACTATATTCTGCTGTCTAACCAGCTTTTCTATTTGGATGTCTAATAGGCATCTCAAACTTAACCTGACCAGAGGTTAAGTATTGATTCTCTCCACTCTCCACATATGTCCCTAAAGCTCCATCTGTCCTAGTGTTTTTCTGTCGTCACTAAGTGGCGTCACCACTTGGAGTCATCTTTGCTTGATCCCTATTTCTCTCTCTCTCCACCCTCAATCCATGGCCTAATCCTGTAGGTTCACCCTTAGAATCTGCTTTCATCACCACTCTAAGCCATCGTCATCCCTCATCTAGATTCCAGTAGTAGTTCCCTCATGGGTCTGCCTTCTTCCACTTTTGCCTACGTTACAGTCTTTGTCCCCCAGCATAATAGCAGGAAGCTCCTTTTAAAACCTAAGTGGGACCATGATATTCTTCTGCTCCAAATTCTCCAGTTGCTCCCAAACCTTGACCACATGGTCCTCCTTAATTGGTCTCTGCTGGGTTCTACAGCCTCACTTCTAATCACTCTGCCTCAGTCACTCTGCCCCAGGTTCATCGACCTTCAAATACATTCCTGCCTTGAGACTACTTGCAGCTTCCTTTACCTGGAATGCTCTTTCCTAAGACACTCACTTGCGAGCTCCTCTCCCTTTCATTCTGACGTATTCTTAAATGTCAGCTCTGTATCTAAAAATACCACCATCACCCCTCTTGCTCTTTAGCCCCTTATCCCACTTTATTTTTCTTCATAGCCTTATCTCATAGTAATAACTGACATTTTATATATTTGTCTCCTACAAAGGAAGTGGTCAAGCACGTTGTCACTTTCTTCATTTGTGTCTCTATCACCCAGATCAGTGCCTGGTAGACAGTAAGTGCTCATTAAATATTTGTTGAATGAATTAATAATGGCACATGGAAGTTAAATCGTCTTCCTTTCTAAATTGTCTGTTAAAATATTTGCACATGAAAAGGAAAGGACATTTTTAGGAGTAACCTGTTTATATAAGTGAGAAGGGTGCTGTGGGCCTACAACTATTCAAGAGAAATAGCAACCTTGGGACCTTGGGCAACTTGTCTCTGTGGATCTCTCTGTTTTCTTCCTCTGTAAAATAATCCCAATAACAGTATTTTAGGGTTGTTTTGTGAATTAAATGTACTAGTACCTATAAAGCAGTCTGAAGTGTACTGCCACACTGTAAATGATATGTAAATGCTGAGTGTTATTATTCTCACCTCAGGGAACACACATGTAAGTTCTCTTGACCTGAGCTTGTAAATGGTTTTTGATGTATAATGGTCCTAATGACATAGATACTATTATTGATCCCATTTACAGGTAAGGAAACTGAGGCATGGAGAAGTTAAGTGACTCAGCTAAATCTAGAGCTGCTCTGAACTACCATGTACATTACCTTTCACTGTTCTTGTGGGAGGAGAAGATAAGTGGGCTGTTTCCTTGGTATCTACTTTCCTCTCTCCCTCACATCTAGGCAGTTGTAATTCAGTGATGATTCTTACAGTGACCATCAAATGTGTCCCCATCTCTCTTATTTCCTTTGCAACTAATCTGGTTCAGACCTTTGATATTTCATACCTGCAATTGTCTTTTAATTATTTTCCTGCTTCTCATCCCTCCTTAAAATCTATTTCATGCCATTGCTCTTTCCTCTCATCCCTGTAAAGCATGATAACACTGCCCTGTTTGGTAATCTACTGTTGGCTTCCTATTACGTAGTCTGTTAGGGCTAAGTTCTTTTGCATAGTTTGCCAGGCTCTTCAGGGCCAAGCCCTACTTTGGATCATTCGCAGTCATTCTTTGTAGACGTTCATTTTCGGACTGCTCTCCATCACACACATGCTTGTTCCTCGTGATTCCTAGGCCCTGCTTGGTTCCTTATCGTGTCTAGAGTCTTCTCAATTCTCGACACACAGCTAGTTTATGCCTTTTTTGGTGAACTCTTTCCAGATGCTTATTTCTTCTTGCACTTACCTGGATTAGGTGAGTAGATAAAATATTTTCTCATTTTCTTGTTGTTTGGCACTATGCAGTTTAACATTTTCCTATATTCTCACAGAATGCCCTTTAGAAAACAGCATCTGATTTGCTGATTGTCGTGTGTGTATTGCTTGTCTCTTTAACTAGGTACAGGTTTATTATGAGTAGAGGTAATAGATGCTTATTATTGTTTCTCTGCGGAAGTTGCTGTTAAAATGAAACATGTTATTCATGATTGTAAGTGCTTTCATTTTCCTGAATATTGCTGTTCTCTGAATACAGCTAATACTAACATTTTCATCAGTAGAGATAAAAGGAGAACATTTGAAATATTAGGCAGTCAAGTGTTCTTTCAGTGGCAGCGTAGTGGTCAGAGGAACAAAACAGAGGCACCTCAATGTAATAAACAATGTAAACCCTGGAATCAGACTGCCTGGGTTGAAATCCCAGCTCACAACTGGACAGGTTGCCTAGCCTTTCTGCCTTAGTCTCCTTAACTGTGAAGTTGTGATAATAACAGTTCAATGTACTTATTTTTAATAGGAAAAAAACTCCTCAAGTTTGGAGGTTGGACTTTGACCTGCTGTTAATTCCTTTTCTTTTTTAGGTTTACAGGTGCACAAATTAAACCCCTATTTTCACAAAACTTGGCTATCAGAGCATTATGAACATTAATGACCTCAAACTCAGGTTGTCCAAAGCTGGGCAAGAACACCTACTACGTTTCTGGAATGAGCTTGGAGAAACCCAACGGGTAGAGCTTTACACAGAGCTCCAAGCCATGAACTTTGAGGAGCTGAACTTCTTTTTCCAAAAGGCCATTGAAGGATTTAACCAATCTTCTCACCAAGAGAAAGTGGATGCACGAATGGGACCTGTCCCTCGAGAGGTACTGGGCAGTGCTACCCGGGATCAAGATCAGCTCGAGGCCTGGGAAAGCGAAGGTACTGAGCATGTGCATATTTGTTCTCAAGTTTGTTATGAGATACACTAAAATTGCTCAGGTGGCTGGATCATGTAACTAATATTTTGACTCTCATATTGCCCAGATGAGTGAGCAGAAAATGACAAACTGTCTTGCCAAAACCTCTGCAGCATTTCTGACGTTCCAATGCTTTTCTTGTTTAAGTCTTAATTTGCACCTACTGTCTTTCCCTCCTCAATTTCCATACTTCTAGATTTCTTTTCCTGAAGCACAAGTTAAATGTCTCTGTTTAAGCAGGCTTAATCTGAAAACCTGCCCTAACCTGGCCCTAGCCTATGTGCCGATCTTGCGTTAAGATGCATTTTAGCTGAATCAAGTAGTGTACCTTTCTCTGAATGTCTTTCCTGCCTTTGCTCATGTTTATCTTTAGCTTGATCTGGCTTTGCCCTTTCTGTACCTAGCTGGGTCACCTTGTAAGGTCATCTCTGGGAACTTGTGTTCATTCTTTAAGGTTCACCACACATACTATTTGATCCATGACTTTTATTTTTCAATGTCCCAAGTTGGAATTAGTTGTTTATACTTTTATGTCATTCTACTTCATCATGGGTTGTTTATATCCATCTTACATCTGTTACATTGTAAACTCTAGAAGAGCATTCCATGTCCTAGTTGTCAGTGTGTGTCATGTAGCATTTAGAACAGAGTTTTGTAGTTATAAGTTACACATCAGAAAACCTGTTGTTATTAACTAATACTAATTTGTGCTTTTGAGAATGGCAAAATAACTCAACTGTAGCTTTTTGGTGGAGTTGAGAGCTATAGTTTTTATAATTTAGTACGCCTCTGTAAGTAAAAAAATTGAGTAAATATTGTAACCAAGGCCTTGAGTACATGATCCTTTTCAAATCTGGGCCTCATTTCCACAACTGTGAATGAGCACATTGGAAAATACTTTTCTTTTTTAAGGACATTGCTTTATTGCAAAAATAATAGTATATAATGATTTGCCCTAACCTCATGCAATCTATGTTTTTATTTGCTCATATTACCACCCAGTACTTGATTGTATATACGTTTAATTTTATAGATATACAATAATATTATAGATACAATCTCATAGTCTATATTTGCTCCACTTCAAGGCTATTTTTATTTTATCATCCACTCTTTGCCACCTCCCAAAAGATAACTGACATCATCACCCCTCTGTACACCTTTCCCTATCTTTCTCTAGGCTCACCAATTTACTGATTTACAAATTGTGTTCTCCAAAGCCCTAGTAGTTCCACTGTTGGGTAGGCTGTCTCACTGAGGCGAAAGGAGCAGATACTAAGCTAATAGGTCTCCAACTCCTTTATCTCCCCACCATAAAGGTAGTTCTATTTTTTTCTGTTTTGTATATTTGATCTTTACATGAGTTTTTACTTAAAAGGGTTTGGAGGTTAAAAAGCAATTTGAGAATAATTGGATGTTATTCAAGGAGGTGCCTTTCAGATCTAAATTGTTTGGTGGTGGCTAACTTAGCATTTTACTTAGGATTGGGCTCTGCCGCTAAGATGTAAGAGAATGACTTCCAGACAAATCATTGTGAATGGAGAGTTTTAGTGATACCAAGACTCCTATTAACTTTGGATTCACTAATACTTCCCTTCTCTGGGTTTCAAAAAGACTAATATTCCAAACCAAAAGCCACACAGACCTCTTGCTATCCTCTAGTGTCCCAGCTGTGTCTATACTTCTTGGGTTTTTAATAGTATGAAATCTTAGTATTAACTTTTATGGAAAGCCAGAGCTTTGATCTTATGTAATGTAATGGGGAGCATAAGCAAAAATCCAGACCCTAATTTGAATCTTCTTTATGACATTTTTGTTGGAATATAACTAGTCTACATTTATTATAACCTTTCATTTAAACTATAGTCCAAAACTGTTAGAACCAGGTACAGTAAAAGAGGGGGCAAAGCAAGCTTCCTTTTGGCTTAGTGTCAAGGGAGTGATATTTATTTGTGGCTTAAACAGTAGGGGTGGAGAAGGAGACTTTGTACTGACGTTATCTCCTTTTCTTTAGCCAGAAACTACTGTGTGTTTGCAAATTCACAGCAAAATAAAATTTCTGCATCAAGTTATCAAAGGGAAGATTGTGAAGATGATGGTATTATGTTTTAGGTAGTAAGACAATCCTGATAATTGTACCAAGGAAACTTCTTTTCCCCTCAGGAAGAGAGGAATAAAAGCATTGTACAGTAATTTCAAAGTGTCTGATGGTTATTGAGATGATAATAGATATTTCAATGCCTATAGTAGAACATTTTTTATTTCTGTAGGATGAATACATAAGTGACTGCTGTGCTACTTGTTGAAGAGAGATCTTGCTTCATTTAATTCTTACAGTTTTCTGGCCAGTTATAGAAAATGAAATGCAGAGGAGCAGCTGGAAAATCTTTTTTATGAAGCTGAGATCTTAAAAGAGAAACTTTGATGGGAATGTCACTTTAGTAAAGATAAACTGGGAAAATATGTTTGCTTAATGGAAACCCCCATTCTTTACTAACAAAATGCATGCTTATTTGAGCACAAAAAAAATCTACGAATATTGTATGATAGTAACTAATTACTAGTCATTCCTAGGCTTATTTGTCAGTGAGACATTTTCCTATTAATTGTAACAGTGCTTCTCTATCATATAGAAGTATGGTAGAAGAATAAGTGTATTGTTTAGAAGAAATGCATTTATAACATATCCTCTACTTTTTCTTAAATCTAGTATTGTGGTATTTTTAATAGTTTTATTTTATATTAAAAGTAATACGTTTTAATTTTAGATAAATTGGAAAATACTAAAAATTACAAAGGAAAAATACAAATCTCTGCCCTTCTACCGTCTAGCGTATATTGCCAATCTTGTGTTAAGATGCATTTTAGCCAAATCAAGTAGTTTACCTTTTTCTGAACGTCTTTTCTGCCTTTGCTCATGTTTATCCTTAGCTTACTCTGGTTTTGTCCTTTCTGTACCTAGTTGGGTCACCTTGTAAGGTCATCTTTGGGAACTTATGTTAATTTTTTAAGGTTCACCACACACTATTTGATCTATGACTTTTATTTTTCAATGTCCCAAGTAGGAATTAGTTGTTCATACTTTTATGTCATCATGGGTTGTTTGCATCCATCTTCCTTATTACATTGTAAACTCTGGAAGAGCATTCCATGTCCTAGTTGTTGGTATGTCATGTACCATTTAGAACAGAGTTTTGTAGTTGTAAGTTGCATATCAGAAAGTCTGTCCTTATTAACTAATACTAATTTGTCTTTAAATTAGTAATACTAATTTAAATACTAGTAATATTTTGCAATATTTTCTTTAGCATACACACTCATGCATACTCTGGGATTATGGTTTGTATACAGTTTTGTAGCCTGCACAAGAATTTGTAATGAAAACTTTCAGGCATATTTTGAAACAAGTATTTAGAGGCAAATTTAATATAGTATACCCCACATATGCCACCTTGACTAAAAATTATGAAATTTTGCTCCATTTGCTGTTCCTCTCTCTTCTTTACTGCAGTATTTAAGGCAAATCCCAAACATCATGTTATTTTTACCCTTATGTAGTTCAAGTATCCGTCTCTAAATATGTGGACATTTTCTTACTAATCACATACCATTATTAAACTGGTTCAAATAGAGATCCTCCTGATCAGTCTGCTTTTTGTGTTTTACATTTTGGGGAAATAATTAAGCTGTAATATGTGATTAAAAATTAAAGACTTAAAATATCTCCTCTGACTAGCTTTCTTGGATAGCTTTCCTTTATTTCTACCAGACTGTTGACCCCACTCTACTTGTTCTAGAATTCTGACAACTCAAATGAAAGTTCTGACAGGGCTCTACTTTGAAAGGACCTGTTCTATCTTTGTTATTTTAGGCACATGCCCAAGTTAAAGTGTATAGGAGGAACTAGTCCAAGCCGGAAGTTATCCCGGAAACATTTGACCTTTGACAGGCCACTCTTCTCTTGCTCCTTGTAAATGTCATCAGGAAAAGTGCTCGAATTTTGTTGGACCCACAATGCATGACTCTCCAAGGAGAGAGATGTCCTTCAGGCCTGGAAGTGTTGGAATTCGTTGTTCATGCTTTTATTTCATTTTTTTTAAAAACCCCTGATTTGGTCTGTGAAGAGATGGAAAGGATGGTATAGTAATGTACTTTGCTGAGTTTTTTTTTTCATATTTCTTCAGAAGTAGTTTTAGGGTAGAAGAACTTTATAATTTCCTAATTGTCACATAGGCTTAAGTATAAGTACATTTATAATCAGTTAACATTTTCCACATAGGTTCAGTGCCCATTTATCTGTTATGACAAATGCAGTTTGAAATAATGTATTATTGCCATAGAACCAAAAAGCTTCCTAAATTATATTGGCTCATTAAATTCCAAGCAGTGATATCTGTTATCTTAAGATAGATTCTAATTTATGTGTTACACAGTTTTGATAAACATTGCAGTAACACAGCTGAAGTGGATGAGTACTGAATATTTCTACCAGTGTCTGCACTATTTGATACTGTGAGCAATAATTATAGCTGCATTTTGTTTTTGAATTACAGCTGGCCTTGATACTCCAGGGATTGCTGTCTTTTCCCTTGTTTTTTCTCTGTCTGTTCATAAGTGAGATGCTTAAACAGGAAGAAGTTAATGCAAACATTTTTATTGCTAATATATATGGATTATGTTATAATTCATTAAAACAGTTGTGGTTAGATGGAGATGAGATGTAAATGTGTATCTACCTGGAAAGCTATACCTGGCAGGCATAATCCCAATGTCACTTTTAAGAAGTGGTGACCAGATTGGTTATCAGATCCACAGATGGAAAGGGGAATTGGAGAGCAACAGAGATTTAGGAAACAAACACATGCCATTTATTTGAATAAAGAATAAGGTCATTGTGACCTGCTGGCTAGAAAAGCTTTGAACAAGTTGGAGAATTGGAATGAGGCAGTGGTTTAGGGAACTGATCTAGAGAAGAGAAAAGTTTATACAGGGATATTTGATAACTGGTTAGAACATATGGAAATCCCTGAATTGGTGTTGGGTGACCTTGGGTGTGCATGCACTGAGACATGGAGCTGCCTCTGGGAGCATGTGTGGTTTTTACTTTTCTGAGGCAGCGTAGCTGAAGGAAGTAACTTACCTTGGTATGGAAAGTAAGAAGGCAGAAAGAATGGTTAGAGCCATGTTAGCAGTGAACTTAAAACACGTAGACCATATAAAGAAAACATAGTGTGTAAAAAGACAGGCCTCTGTGTCCAAAATGTAGATATATGGACCTTTTTTGAACATGTTCAGAAATTCTTTTGATTCTAACCCTTTTGGTGGTTATGTGAGTGTCCAGACATATTGCTCTGCGGCAAAACCTAACCTGAACTGACATGACACTGCAAACTTTATGTATCCCACTTAATGTGACTAAACTGCTGTGTCAGATCTGCTGGAGATATGAGGTCTGACAATTAAGTTTGCAAACACATTCTAGAAAAAGTGCTACATACCTCATTGCTGAATATCACCATGGTCACCTTCGAAGTACTCCCTTTGGAAGCTAAGCACCGATGCCAGCACCTAGTCCACCCATGAATGCAGTTTTAGAACTCTTTTTCTGGAATAGCCATCAGAGCTGTTGTTGTGTTACTTTGATGTCCTGAATGTCATCAAAATGTCTTCCTTTCAGTATTTCCTTTATCCTTGGGTAAAGAAAGAAGTCACTGGGGGCCAGATCAGGTGTGTAGGGAAGGTATTCCAATATAGTGATTTGTACAGTTCTGCTAACATAAGCACATAGTGGCAAGTTCATAAACTTAATTGTCAGATCTCAACAGATAGCAATGACAGCTCTGATAGCCAGAAAAAGAGTTCCCAAATTGCTTTGACACATAGACTAGGCAGTGGTGTTGGTGAATAGCTTACCAAGAGGAGTTCTTCGAAGGTGACCATAGTGACAGTCAGCAATGAGGTATATAGCATTTTTTCTAGGATGGTTTGCAAACCTAATTGTAGGACCTTGTATAGCATAGTTATAATATATGGTATTACATAGGCACTATAGCTCTTTTCTAAACTTGGAAAAATTCTGCATTCTGAAACAAGTCTGACCCAAGGGTTTAGAATTGTGAACTTGTACTTTATCATAATGCTTTTTTGGCCAGTGAAACCATAGTTTCTTTGGTAATTCAAGGAATAACGACATGCAAAGCATTTTCAAATTTGTATTATATGAGGGGGACTCAAAAAACCCGGAATTATCTTTTGGAGGGCAGGCCCTTGCAGTCTTGTAATACAGGCCTTCCCCACTAGGTAAGTGTTCTAGGAACCCATTGACAGGAGTGTACCACCTAGAGTTTTTGTAAGAGGCTGTGATCAGCTTCAGTGAACTTTTTTTTTTGAGATTCTTTCAACATGTTTGCTCATTTTATGATGGGTGATCTCTGAATGCACCTGCCTACACCTTGCTGAGTATTCAGCGGTTTTTGACCAAAACAGCATGACACCCCCTATTCCCCACCCTCCCTATTCACCCAAGCAACTTTTTTTTCCCCAGATGAAAAAGTCCTCAAAGAGAAACGTTTTGCCTTGGTGGAAGAGGTGAAACAAAAACTGGCAGAAGCACTAAAAGGCATCAAAATTCATGAGTTCAAAAACTGAGCTGGGTAAAAAGCATCTTGATAGGTGTATTGCATCAAATGGAAAGTACATGAAGTTTAAACATGTAAGAATAAATACACAATTTTTTATAAACAAATCCTAGATTTTGGGGGTCTTCTCTCATATGGTTCTCTCCTTCAAATTCCTTTATCTCAGTTAGTTTTTGTTACATGGTAATTATGGGTTTTGCATATTACGGTGGGTGCAAACGTGGAGTGACTGTTAAAAATTTCAGTGTTCAGGAAGGTTTGAAGAATGTTTGCTTTTCCTGCTCCACAGCTTTTCCTTGCAGGGTGATGGGTAAGACAGATTTTAAAAAAGGCAGCACAACCTCTCATGAATTTAGTGGAAAAGGAAATGGAAACAAAGAAATAAGAAAGAAGTTGACGCACCTATAAATTACATGCTTACGGAGCATGGTGCCGTCATCTGTCTGCTAAATGTGTGTGATAAGGGACTGCTAGAGATAGTGTGGTGTGGGTGGTGAGCAGTTCCTGGAGTCAGTTCTAACCTGACTCACAGTTATTAGCTCTGTGACCTTGGGCAAGACTCTTAACTTCTCTGAGTTTATTATCTCTAAATTGGGGGAAATTATACAGTACTTACCTCTTAGATTATAGTTACTGTTTTAGATTCTCATGTTACCCCTGATTTTATTTTCTTATTTTCAAACCTGATATGGTATGATTAGGAGATAATAACAAGGGAAATTCTGGTTCTAGGCAAGAAAGAAAGAAAATTAAAGGTAAAAATTATGAAAATATATAATATGCTTTTGAATTTTTTAATTGAAAAAATAGCTGGGATGGTTGGTGAATAATGTTCTTGGATTATATGTATCACTAATGAAGGAAAAATTGTAGAATCAGGACTGGTTCTAATTTTATAATGGGTTTATTTGGTGTTTCTTTAAGTTCTTCACATACTAATGTATTGGCTTTAAGAAAACCTGATATATCAAAAACACGTAAAGCACGACGTTGGTAAATGAAATAAACCCACACTACCTAAGGATTTTAAAAAAATAATAATTGACAGTGACCACCACTGCCTCTTCTATATCAACTTGTAATTGTGGCCAGTGGCCAGGTTTGTTCATAAAATTTCTTTGAATTCTAATGAAAGTATGAACAAGAACAAAAGCCATCTCCCATTGCTTTAATTTTATAGTTTTTCTAGCTTGCCACAGACCCAATTACTGTGTAGCTTCTTCCCACAAATTACTCTGCCTCATAGTGGGGAGGCTGTTCACTTTTGAGTGATGTGATGGGTCTTAGGAATGGAATATTGCAAGATATTTTTTAAAAATTCAGATTGAGAGCTCTGTCTTTCTGTAGCTTTTACAGCTTTGTGTGTCTTTGGATTTTCAATCCATCTTGAATTTATTTTGTTTAAATTTATTTATTTGAGCATTATGTTTTATTACTACTTATTGCTGAATATTCAGCTGGTGAAAATTGACCAGTCATCAGGTTTAAGTCCATTTATAATCAGTTAACAGTTTTCAGATAGGTGCAGTACCCAAATGATACGTATGTTATGACAAAAACAATTTGAAATAAATCAAATCATGAAAAGACTCTGAATCTCACATCCTTCTGACTGGATGTAGATGACCCATTTTTTAAAAAAAGGTATTTCAAATTACACACAACAAAGTATACTAGTTTTATGTTTTAGCAAATGTATACACCCATGCGACTACCACCCTAGTCAAGAAATAGGACATTTCCATCATCCTACAAAGTCTTCTAATGCCCTCTGCAGGTGATCTCCTAAGCTCATTCAGTTGAGTGGGGTTTCAAACCAGAAATCCTAACTTCAGCGCTTGGGTTCTTAACCATTATACTATGTTGCTTTCTTAACTGAAGGTTTCTTTTCTTTACATTTACAAGATATTAGCTTGCCTAATATATTTGCATGCTTGTTAATTATTTATTATCGATTTATTTTTAGGCTGGAGGTAATTTAATACCATCACCATTTATTCTGATACCTTGGTATCTTCTTGTATCCTATCTTTTTCTTGATTTGCCACATCTAATAAGTAGTTAGATTTTTGCAAAACATTTATAATATCTCTTAGTTCTTGCCTCCTGACATTATCAGCAAACAATATTTTATTGTTCGTTAAAGTATATCATTCATTGTTTGATATTTGGTTGAGTTGTGTAAATTTAATTGTTTTTAAAATGTTTTTTATTAACAAGATGGTCATCCATGATTCTATGTAGATTCCATGTTCTCTGTGCCTTATGCAGATAGGATGAGTTTTTGCTGCTACTTATGCATGTTTAATACTAAAGTATTGAATTGGAGGATACAGGTTTTTTTTTTCCCCCCTAGGACTTTTCCAGATTTCTCAGAACAAAGTAGCAGTTCTTCTTCTAGCTGGAGGGCAGGGGACAAGACTTGGAGTTGCATATCCCAAAGGGATGTATGATGTTGGTTTGCCGTCCCATAAGACACTTTTTCAGATCCAAGCAGAACGTATCCTGAAGCTACAACAGTTAGCTGAAAAATATTATGGCAACAAATGTATTATTCCATGGTAAGATATGTCTCATTATTAAAGTGTATCTGAGCATGTATTATTTTATAAATAAATATATTTTATAAATATATGTATAAAATGCATATACACTTTATTCATAAACAGACATTTCTTTTTACAACTGATTTTCTTGGGAGGTGTAATTTACTATACTGTTAAAAATAATATAAATTATAGTTTAGACTATAGACTTAATGAGCAATATATACTCACCACCAACTTTTACATCCCTGACTGCCGTTAAGTACTCAGTGAACTCTCCATCTAGAAACTTCATACTAATTGATAGTTTGTCTAGGTATAGAACTTGTGATTGCAAATCAGTTTCCTTCTGAAATTTGAAAGCATGTTCTGTTGTTTCCAGCACTGCTATTGAGACCTTAATGCCATTCTGATTCCCAATCTTTTTTTTTTGTTGTTTCCTCTGAAAGCATTTAGGGTCTCTTTTTATCTTTACTGTCTGGAATGTCATGATGATGTGATATGGATCTATTTTCAGTTACTGCTTTGGGTACTAATTGGGCTCTCTCAGTCTAGAAACTCATTTTTTTAAAAAAAATTTATTTGAAAGATGTGGGGTACTATTCAGGGTTAGGTATACAAATGTCTATTATGTAGGTATCCTTGTTGATGAAGTGTGCCCCCCTCCCCTGGCAGTTTCTCACTACTGCCAGTCCCACCCATCACTCCCCTGGCAGTTTTCCACTATTGCCAATCCTTTTCTTACAGAATTGTTCAAGGTCCGCTTATGAGTGAGAACATGTGATACTCAGTTCTTTGTTTCTGTGATAGATCACTCAGTATTATAGATTATTATTATTATTTTTTTTTTGAGTTGGAGTCTCACTCTGTCGCCCAGACTGGAGTGCAGTGGTCGCTCCCGGCCACCGCAGCCTCGACCTGCCGGGTTCTAGCGATCCTTCTGCCTCAGCATTCCAAGTAGCTGGAATTACAGGCATGCGCTACCACGCCCGGCTGATTTTTTGATTTATTGTAGAGATGAAGTCTCTCTGCCCAGGCGGGTCTCGAACCCGCGGGCTCAGGCAATCCACTCACCTCAGCCTCCCAAAGGCACGGGATTACAGGCTGAGCCACCAAGCCCAGCAATATTATAGATTCTAAGTCCATCCAAGTTACTGCGAAGTTTATAATTTATGAAACTCATTCTTTTTTTAATGACTTAAAAAAAGACAATTTTTATTCTGCTTGTGAATTTGTAACTGGACAAGGACATATTGACTCAGAGTCAGCTGAGGGGGCTCAAAAGGTCACTATGGCTGTTTTACTTATAGATCTGAAGGTTGATGCTGGCACTCTGTGGGACCTCATTGGGACTGTTGGTCAGATCACCTTAGCACGACCTCTTCATGCCACTTAGGATCCCTCATATTTTGATGACTGGGTTCCAAGAGTGAGTGTCTGGAGAAAGATAGCCAGGCAAAAGCTATATAACTTTCTTTTTTTTTTCTCTCTCTCTCTCTTTTAATTTTTATTTAAATTTTTGGGGTACAGTTCAGGGCTAGGTATATAAATATTCACCTTGCAGGTACCCTTATCAATGAGGTGTGCCCCCCCTTCCCCAGGCAGCTATTGACTAC
>NW_007258934.1:196837-211878 GCF_000164805.1 Carlito syrichta | reverse complement strand
CCTTGAACCACTACTATATTACTATAAGAAAAGGATTGAAACTCATTCTTAAGTATTATGCTATCTAGCCTTCCCACACCCTCACACCAGATGAAAGCTGCTTTGACTTCTCTGCTGTAGGCGTATTTGTGTCCTCAGCCTCTACTGTTATGCCATATTCTCAGGATCTCTCCCTTGGTCAGTATTTTTCTCCTAAATACCAAAAGATTACAGGAAATTCTGCTCTGCTTTTTAGAAGTTTTTGGTTCAGCTTTTGAATCTCTTTCCCAGAGTTGTTTCAGAAGTTCGCATGTTTTGAGGGGCAAGTCAGCTGTGTGTTTGTGATCCCTCAAGTCTCTAATCTTGTTATTTCAGTCCCATGTGATCAACAAAAGCTCTGCTGGTTTCTGTGTCCCCAGCAGCAGCCTTTAGTTTGAGCCAGATTCTTCACCACTAGCCTGTACCCTAAATCAGCAAATACCCTCAGGACAAGGCAGCTGCATATCCTTTGTTCCCTTTTGAAAGATTCTATCTTGAATTTTAGTTCCAATCTGTTGGCTTGTTGGCTCTGAAGTGCTCTGATGCCTTTAAAAATATGCTTTATGTAATTTTCCCAATTTTTCTAGTTCTTCTCAACATGAGTACTGGCCTACTGTGAACTGTTTGTTCATCTTGATTCCTGTGGGGATTTTAGAGGGACATCTGTGTTCTAAGTGGCCAACATTCTACTTACTGCTCTGGCCTCCTACTGTCATGTTAGATTTTCTTCTCTCTCCTCACAACTCAGAATTTCTGTTCTTTCCTTATGTAGAGCAGTTTAGCCATCTCTTTTGTCATCTTCTAAATCATGCTCAAACTTCTTGTACCCAAAGTTCAAAGTACTCAGGATAATTTGTTAGACAGGCAAATATCTTCTGTGGTGGGAAATTATACCATTTTCTTTATTCATTCAACAGTTAAATGCCTACTTCTGGATGCTGAGGACAAATCAGTAACCTAAATAGGCAAAAATCCCCTCTTAAATGTAATTTATATCCTAGTAAGGGCAAGAACTACTGCAGTCAGTAATTGTTGTTTTAGATAGGATTTTTTTCCCCTTTGCCACACTAGCATGGTTTAGATTTTTGTGACAACAGAAAATATAATTATACTTTAATGATTCTAAATGGAGGGTTAGTAGAGTCTATAAATTTTATTTCAAATTTTAATAAAAAGGACCGCAAGAGATCATTAGACGGTATTGCAGTTATCCTTTTCTCCCTATTTACTTAGGAGTTTTAAATTTAGAATGCACTTTCACAGAGTTCTAAAATGTTTACTTAAGCCAGTTACAGATTCTCTATGGAAGTAGATATGTTTAATATTGTTAAATAGATTTATACATAAGGATTGATGAAATTACTGGAAGAAATTTCCCTTGAGTAGCAGCTATTTTCCAGGAAAAATATAAAGGAAGCCAAAATAAGAAGCAAGTGCTCTCAATCTCAATTTTTTTTTTTAGCTTAGAAAATAGACAAAACTTTATTTTGCCCTAATCTACCTGGTATTATTGCTTAGAAGATCTACTTTTCTCTTGCAAGGTACATAATGACCAGTGGCAGAACAATGGAATCTACAAAGGATTTCTTCACCAAGCACAAGTACTTTGGTTTAAAACAAGAGAATGTAATCTTTTTTCAGCAAGGAATGCTGCCTGCCATGAGTTTTGATGGGAAAATTATTTTGGAAGAAAAGAGCAAAATTGCTATGGCTCCAGGTTTGTAATCATCCTTATTTAACAGTGACTAGAAAGAGTAATAGCACAAATCAGTCAATTTTGATTTTCTTTTTTAAAAATTAGTATTTTTATATTTTTGCAACTTGGAAATAACTTTAAAAAGGTGAAAATGCCCTTTGGCGGAATGGATACACTTGTATACCTTTTGTGGATGTCTCTTCTAGGGAGCCATTTGAGCAGTATTCAAGATATTCATTATCTTTAACCAGCATATTATATATGTAGGAAATTTCATAGCTACTTACTTATTATAGTGTAAGATTGGAAACCATATGCGGTTTAATAAATGAGAGGCTATTAATTCTTAAATTACATTAAAATAATTGAAGACATTAAATGACAGACATAAATCATTTCAATGGGTTAAGTAAAAGGATGCATAATATAAAAGTACATACGCAGTACGATTAGGTCCACTGCTTTGCATGGTTCCAGATAGTGCCTGTACTATTGTTAATGGCTCCTACTAGAACTGGGCAGTGTGCTGCCTGTGTAGCCACATAGGTGGCCCTGAGTTTGATCTCAACAATGAAAATAAACATTTAGGTGAATCTGTACCTGCAAAGAAAGCCTGAAAAGAAAAATAATACTGTTAATAGTGGTACTTTCTAGAGATACTTTTTATCTTAATTCTTTTTAATGAATGCAAGTTACTATGCTTAGCTCTGTTTTGTGAGGTTGTCTAATTTGTCATTATCATTTAAGCCATGGCTGAGGTTATTGATAGAATTGCATTAAAGCAACATTAAAAATAGATGGAGTGACCTGGCATGGCGCCTCACACCTGTAATCTTAGCACTATGGGAGACGGAGGTAAGAGGATTGCCTGAGCCCAGGGGTTTGAGACCAGCCTGGGCAACTTGGCAAAACCTCATCTCTACAATAAAAATAAAAATAAGAATTAGCCAGGTCTGGTGGCGCATGTCTGTAGTTCTAACTGCTAGGAAGGCTGAGATGGAAGGATCTCCTGAGCCCAGTCAGCAGGCAGTGAACTTGCCCCTGCACTCCAGCCTGGTGACAGTGAGATTCCGACTCAAAAAAAAAAAAAGATGGAGAAAGAAAACGTTCTATTAATATTTAGTTTAAATCACCCAGATCCTCATGCCAATCTGGTTTCTTAACACATGATTTGATGTAAATGCTTATGTATTTTTATTTTTGAGATGGGGAAAATTGTCAGTGTTGGGCCTGTAAGTACAGAGCTACCTAGGATCATAACAAATGTTAATAAAACTTGAAATGTTATGAAGTAATCACTACCTGCTAAATAATTTTATATTTCGTAATATATTACTAAAAGGGACTGAGTTAAATAGAAACATATGGTTTTAAGGATTGCCTGGTCTTACATTGATAATGTTATTTTCTGGATATTTAGTGCTACATAACTTCTAAATTTTTTGACACCTGATTCTATTTTTAAGGATATTCAGTTTACTCAGCTATGTAATATGAACTGTGGTTTTCAGATATCTTCACCCCAGTTTGAAAACATTAAAGAATTTTTGTATTAACTTCATAATGGGTTCTGGTAGGCTAATGGGCTTTTTTGTTTTCCAGATGGCAATGGTGGTCTTTATCGAGCTCTTGCAGCCCAGAATATTGTGGAGGATATGGAGCAAAGAGGCATCTGGAGCATTCACGTCTATTGTGTTGACAATATATTAGTAAAAGTGGCAGACCCACGGTTCATTGGATTTTGCATTCAGAAAGGAGCAGACTGTGGAGCAAAGGTAATTTTCTCAACTAGCGAAGCTTTCGCTGGTCTTTCTCTGTAGTACTTACATTTCAGGAGTCAAACTAGGTTTATTAGGGTTATTTGAATATTTTAGAACCATTCATCTCTCTAAAGTAACTAAACTATCCCACATCTACTTTTTTCCTTAAATTGGAAGACTTTATTCCAGAAGTAATGTTATATACTTGTCAATCACAAGCAGGAGTTTAAAGTATGTGAGGAGGATTTGTAAGCACCTGGAACACTGATCATCACTAGATCTGGGATGGATTCATTAATATCAAGTTGTGTTCATCAGATTAACCCAGTTTTTTTCCTATGACAAAGTTATTAGAGTGTTAGGTAAGGGAAATATGGTAGAAATAACAGATTTGGAATTCTTAAGGCATTTGAAAAGTAACTCGTTGTGTTCTTGTGAATAAGATAGAAATGTGCGAGTTGGGGATAAGGACAATTAAGATTAATAACTGCTTGAGTGACCGCAAACACACTGATAGGAAGATGGAGGGAGATTTGTAATTCTAAGATTCTGTCCTTAACATTGTTCTTTTTTTTTTTGAGTTGGAGTCTCACTCTGTCACCCAGACTGGAGTGCAGTGGTCGCTCCCGGCCCCTGCAGCCTCGACTTGCTGAGCTCCGGCGATCCTTCCGCCTCAGCCTTCCAAGTAGCTGGAACTACAGGCGCGCGCTACCATGCCTGGCTAATTTTTTGACTTATTGTAGAGATGAGGTCTCACCAAGTTGCTCAGGCGGGTCTCGAACCCGCGGGCTCGGGCAATCCACTCACCTCAGCCTCCCAAAGCACTGGGATTACAGGTTGAGCCACCGAGCCCAGCTGCATTGTTCTTTTCAACATTCGTTTAGTTGTACAGGATGGATGCCTTTATTGTAGCAAAGAAAATATCTAGCATAGTTAGGAGTAAAATAGTAAAAATGCAAGACCTTAAAAAACACTTTGAAAGACTTAAAAATATTGATATAAACATTACTGAAAGCTTGTAAAGGTATCCATTCTCATCAAATGTAATACAATTCCAATCGAAATCCCAATGAGATTATACTTGACAAAGTAATTGCAAAGTTTAGAATAAACACATAAAGATGGCTAGGGAAATGTTGAAAAAGAATGATGATAAAGGAGGAAGGTTGGAGACTATCAGATACTAAAAGGAGTTGTAAAGAAAAGGTAACTGGGAGTGTGGTACTGGAACGAGAATAGAATTATAGATGAAGGGAAATAGAAAATAGAATAGATTAGTCAGAAACAAATCTGTGTATATATAAGCACACACTATATAAAATATGGCATTTCAAATCAGTGGGGGAAATGAATGAAATAACTGACTAAAAATAAAGATCCATCGGTCAAAGCTTAACATAGTCAGTTACAAATGGATTTTACATTTAAATATTTAAAAATGAAATCATAATGGAATAAGGAGAAAATTTAGAATAATTTTATAATTTTGACACAAAGGGAAGGCCTTTCTATCAAAAGCAGTAACCTTATAGGTTTCTGACCAAAAAAAAAAAATTGAAATATCTGGATTGAGAAAGAAGACCTGCCAAGATTTATAATAGAAAATAGAAATTTTATGATAGAAGCATTATAAAAAATTTTCTTGGTTGGAGATTTTTCTATTATGAAGATATTGTTTATCTCAAAATTAATCTGGAAATCTAAAAAAAAGTCACATCCAGAACCTGAAATCTTAAATTTAGCAATATAAGTTTTGAGAGATTAAGCTGGTAGACCTTAATGACTCCTTTTGATTCTTTTTTTGTTTTCTTTTTTTGAGTCAAGAGTCTCATTCTGTCACCCAGGCTGGAGTGCAGTAGCATGCTCATAGCCACTGTAGCCTCAACCTGCTGGGCTTAGGCAATCCTTCCGCCTCAGCCTTCCATGTAGCTGGCACTACAGGCATACACCACCATACCCAGCTAATTTTTTGATTTATTGTAGAGATGAAGTCTCGTCAGTTGCACAGGCTGATCTCCAACCCGTGGGCTCAGGCAGTCCTCTTGCTTCAACCTCCAAAAGTGCTGGGATTGCAAGTGTGAGCCACTACACCCAGCTCCTTTTGATTCTTAAAATAAGAGTTGGTTTAGTTCATTTATTTAAGATCTCTCTCTGTTCCAGTGCTCTATGAGTATCTGTACTGTGTTTAAATAGCTACTAATCTGTAATAGGAACATAGTATATTGGATCATGAGAGCTACTAAGCTTTAACAAAACAAATGGTATATTTCTGACTTTGTTCCACGTGGTGTCACTCTTTTCCAAAATGGAAACTTAAATTTTACTGCCTTAGGTGTCAGAATCAATTTAAACTGTATGATCAGAGAGTGATAAACCTGGAAGAAATCTCAGAGATCATCTGGTCAACCCCTTTTATCTCAGAAATGAGCACCCTGCATTCCAGTACTGTATAAGTCCTCGCCTCAAGGCTCTTCATCACCTTAGCAGTGCCAGGATTAGAATTCATGTTTCCCAACTCCTAGTCTGAGTGCACTATATTATACAACCACACTCTTTGGACTAGTTGTTTTTGCTGGTGGCTCAAAAAACTTGAATCTAGTATGCTACCTGTGAGAACACTAATCATACAGAGATGCAAGTGTTAACCAGTCACTCCTCTCCATTACCTGTGGGCTCTCTAGATTAAATCTAGACTCAGTCTTTCTTGCAGACACATTGGTTAGTCCTGTGTCTGGCATGTAATGTAGTCACTCAGTGAATGAATAAATACTCATTTGGAACCAAAATATGATGAGACTGGCATATATTAAAATCTTATAGACATGTTAGAAGCTATTTATGTAATCTGCCTCCTACACTTTTTAAAAAAGAAAATCAAGGTATTTAAAAACACCTAAATTAGGAAGTGGTTCGTACTGCAGTAGTGTAATTCTTTGCAGTACTTCTTTAATAGACCCCTTTTCTGGTGCATTAACTATTTTTTATGGAGTGAGAGCCTGAGAAAAGACTTAAAGAATGAGGTAGTTTGCAGAAGTTCAAAGCTAAAAAGGTAGGAACCATTGTTAATTGAATAGGGCTTTTTTTTTTTCTTTTTGGCACATTTGAGTTCCTTGTAGATTCTAGATGTTAGGCCTTTGTCAGGTATACAGGTGGCAAATATGTTTTCCCAGTTGGTGGGCTGTCTCCCTACTCTTTTTATGGCTTCTTTTGCTTTGTAGAAGCTTTTTACTTTGATGAGGTCCCACTTGTCTATCTTATCTCTTATGTCATGGGCATTTGATGTCTTGATCAGGAATTGGTTGCCAGTTCCAATTTCCATAAGAGTTTCCTGCATTTTCTAAGGTTCTTATAGTTTGAGGTTATCTATTTAGGTCTTTGATCTATGTAGAGTTGATTTTTGCATGTGGTGATAGGTAGGAGTCTTCTGCATTTGGTCAGCCAGTTTTCCCAGCACCATTTACTGAATAAGTTCTCTCCCTAGTGGTTGTTAGTGGAGGCTTTGTTGAAGATGAGTTAGTTGAGAAATTGAGGTTTTGCTTCTGGATTCTCTATCCTGTTCCATTGGTCTGTATGCTTGTTTATGTTCCAGTACCAGACTGTTTTAATTATTGTAGTCTTATAATAAAGTTTAAGTCTGAAAGTGTGCTACCTCCCGCTTTGTTTCTTTTGCTGAGGATTGTTTTGGAAAGTGGACAAAATATGAATAGACACTTCTCAAAAGAAGACATATGAGCAGCCAACAGATATATGAAAAAATGCTCAGCTTCACTAATCATTGAAGAAATGCAAATTAAAACCACACTGAGATACCACCTAACTCCAGTCAGGATGTCCATCATCAATAACTCAAAAACAACAAATTCTGGAGAGGATGTGGGGAACAAGTCTTCTAAACTGTTGGTGGGAGCATGAACTAGTACAGCCTCTGTGGAAAGCAGTGTGGCGATTCCTAAAAGATCTAAAAATTGACCTTCCATATGACCCATCCATCCCCCATTCTAAGAGTATTCCCGGAGGAACTCAAATCATTCTACAAAAAAAGATACTTGTGCGTGCATGTTTATTGTAGCACTATTCATGGTAGCAAAAACATGGAACCAAATGTGCTGCCCATTGGAAGTAGACTGGATAAAAAAACATGTGTTGCATATACATGATGGAATAATGCACAGCCATAAAGAAGGACAAAATTATGAACTTCGCAACAACTTGGTTGGATTTAGAGTCTATCATACTCAATGATCTATTGCAGAAACGAAGAACTGAGTACCACATGTTCTCACTCATAAGCAGACCCTGAACAATTATCATAATACTATAAGAAAGAGATTGGCAGTAGCAGGACACTGCCAGGGAATTGGGGGCACGCTTTATCAATAGGCGTACCTAATCTCAAAGCCGGTGAAGTGGGGACCAAAGCCAGGCCCAAACTTTACCTGTACGATGACCATTTATATACCTAATTCTGAATTGTACCCCACATCTTTAAAAAAAAAATGAAGATTGTTTTTGTAAAGCAGTTACCCTAACTTTGAGGTTAAAGTGTAATTTTGGACTTAGCTTTTCAGAGTTTAATTTATGAAATATTGAACAAATCTTTTAATTGTATACTGTATGTCTTTTCCGTATAACATAAACTGATTTCCAAATTCATGTAGTTTAGAAATACTTTCTTCTGCAATTTAGGCTTTTATAATATTTGGCAGTTAATAGTTGTCATAGATGTAATCCTTTAGGAAATATAAAATGTGAATATGCATGTTATTATTTTCCATGCCTAGTTGGGAGTAGGAATATATACAGGTGATTAGAGAGTAAACCTGTGTGCAATAAAACAAGTGGGAATGAGGGGAATCTATTTCAAATTTCTTTCTAGTAAGAGAACCACTGTAGAAGAGGTGGTGATGGGTTGATAGGCAAGAATTGCAAATAGGCCCATGATTGGCTTAAATCATTTTACTGTATAATGTTTCCCTCTAGTTTAGATTACTTCCTTGGTAGAAAGTTCCTTTCCATTGAATACTGTGTTCCTTTCAGAATGGCAAACAGTGAAACTACACAGCAGGCTTACTTCTCCAGAAGGCCTGCCTCACTGAGCTATACTCGGTGCCTGTATCTCTAATTGCTGTGTAAACGAAGTTCTCAATAGTGGCTTTAGTTGTCTGTAAGAGACTGCTACTGACTGTATTTATTTTAAGAAATCAATTGTTGAAGAAAAGTTTTAACTTTATTAATATAATTTCATGATACTTAGGGTAGACTTGTCAAATTGTGGACAGATTTTTAAAAATATTTTGATGTGTGCTGAATTGACAACTGGACAGGACAAACAAAACAATACCTTCAAATATTTGTTATTGTTTGATTCTTCTGTTACACATTCATCTCATTTGAACCTTGATTTTACATCAGTGCATTGCATGTAGTTATTTCATAATTTTCTTCTAAATACTTAATTTGGGTCAGTCATGTGTGAGATTAGGGTGGTAGCGTATCAGAATCACTTGTGATGACATACTCTTATATTTTGCCACTGATTTTGGTATACACTCTTCTCTCAGCTCCCCTCCCAGCCCAGAGCCATTGATAAATGATCTCATCACTGGTTTTCAGACTTTTTAAAAGTAGAGAATCTCTTATTTCAAAGATAATCTGGTATGTAAAACAGATAAATATGAGCAGATTTTCTGATTAAAATTGGGCTGGGAGTCCAGTGACTTGCCTGCTCTAACCCCTATACCTCCTGTCCTGGTCCCTAAAAAGCAAGGAAAATGCTGTTTCATAAATGAAAATGAGAGAAATGCTGTTTTCAAATGAAGTAATAATTTGAGTCATAGAAAATAAGAGGCAAAATGCCTACATTTCTTTTGTCTTGTGAATCCCAGAGAAATTTCATTTATTCTCAAAGTCATTGAGTATGGTTAAGAATAAATTAAATAATAACAAAATCCAAGCTGACAGGTGTAGACTCCTCATTTAATTCTTCTCAGTCCAGTGTGATTTCCTCAGTGCTCTATGTATATGATGGGATTTCACTCCACAGTTTAGTTAGGTGATAGATAGGAATTATTAGCCTCATTTTCCATTGAAGTCTGTCAGAGTATATAAAGATGGATAGTTGATCGTTTAAAGTTAAAGATTCTTCTTTGCTTAATACCTCAAAGACAATGTAAGCAGAATCGTAAATGTGGCCTTCGACAGTGGCAAATCTTTGAAGAAACATTTAATCAAATTTCTTCCTTTACTGTTTTCTGTCTTTGGTGGGCAGGTGGTTGAGAAAACGAACCCTACAGAACCAGTTGGAGTAGTTTGCCGAGTGGATGGAGTTTACCAGGTGGTAGAATATAGTGAGATTTCCCTGGCAACAGCTCAAAAACGAAGCTCAGATGGACGACTGCTGTTCAATGCAGGGAACATTGCCAACCATTTCTTCACCGTACCATTTCTGAGAGATGTTGTCAAGTATGAGCAAGATGGGGGCCTTTTAAAATTGTATTTATTGTTAATCAAACACTAAGTCACTTGAGAGGTAGGCGGACACCCCAAGTTCATATCCCACAGGGTTCATCTTTTCTCAGGATCACTTTGTCAAATGGACTTTATCTCATGCATTGTGATTGTTTTGAGTAAGGTGTGTCGTAAGGTGGGAATCAGTAGGAACCCTTCCCCCAGTGCGTTAACTGGAGTCCATAGCATTTCTCCCTTCTCACTCCTGTTCCCCAACTGTGTGCTATATTCTGTTGAAGCAAAGAATATGAAATAAAACTCTCCACCATAACTGGGATCTTTTTAAAAATACAGATGTTCACCCTACATAAACTGAATCAGAATTTCTGGAGGTAGGTCCATGGAATCTGTGTTTTTAAAAAGCTACCCACACTGTTCTAATTCTGCTGGTTCCCAGGCTAGCATTTAGGAGCTAATGCGCTAAAGGGTAAAGATAAAAGATCTGCATGAAAATCAGCATAGAAGTGCTACAAAGGATAAAATAAGAGCTGTGTTATCCCACTGTATTTTAAAACGAACAGCCTTGCTATCTGATTCATTTGATAGCTTTTAGCCATCAAGATGACTGTCTACTTTTTAAGAAGTTAATAAGCTTTACTTTAGAGTATCAATTTCTATTACAAAATATTTCCCATTCTATGATGTCATTTGTTAGCTGTGTTATTGATTCTTCCCTAGTAACTTTTAACACTCATCTTTTCTTCCCAGACTTGAAGAGACCTTAATGAGGAAAGTTAGGGCAAAAATTAATCTTTCCATATACATCTCTAAATCATCTTTTTTGCCTGTTTCCCTACCCCTCAGAACGAATACTGATGTGATCTTTGTGCATTAGGATTTTTGATCTTTCTGATCTAAGGCAATGTTTTATAGTTGGAGGTGAAAATGATTTCTCATTTTTTCACTGGAAAATGTCAACTTTCTTTGGTCCAGGGACGAGAATTCTTTTTTTCATAAAAGACATAGAAATTATGGGAGAAACCTTGGTGTGAGCTGTGTATTTATGTTTTTTAATGTGTAAATCATTATTATTATTTTTTAAATATAAGGAAATCTATTCATTTGCTATTTAAATATGAACTGAAACTTAACAATTACTCTTCATCTTGAAAATCTTAGTATTGGTTGTTGATACATTTGCTCTGGAATGTTATCAGATTTTCTGGCATTTTAAACCTGGAAAGTGATTATATCTTTTTACCCCTTACTTCTTAGTATTTATGAACCTCAATTGCAACACCATGTGGCTCAAAAGAAGATTCCCTATGTGGATTCCCAAGGGCAGTTAATTAAGCCAGACAAACCAAATGGAATAAAGATGGAAAAATTTGTCTTTGACATCTTCCAGTTCGCAAAGTATGCTTTAAATAGTATGAGTAAGGTTAAATAAATATCTTAAAATGCTGCTTTTTACTCTCTTAGGCATAAAACTGTTTTCATAAAACATTTGATAGCATGTATCTCAGTTATGGTATTTTGATCATGAGTGTATAGTCTAGATTCATTATCATTCTGTAAAATAAAACGAGGAATGTGATCTGAGTTGCCTAAGCATGCAACTTTTTTTTTTTAGCAACTAGTTTCTGGCTCTCCTGTGAAATTGTCAAAATCTTATTTTGTCTGAGAGACTGTAAAGGTTAAGATAAAGAATTGACCCATTTTGTGTTTCGGATATCTTACTGCCCTTTGAATAAGTGTTTTAATGAACATGTTTTTGGGTTATATATCTCTGTATAAAGATCACACTTGATGTTGAGTTACTTCTCTCAGAGTTTAATCAGTATGGAAATAGAGAAGACAAATTACTGTATAAAATTAATATTTCCATATTCATTTCTAAATAATCTTTTTTGCCTGTTTCCTCACCCCCCAGAACAGATGCTAATGCGATCTTTGTGCATTAGGATTTTTAATATTTCTGATTTAGGTGACATGTTTTATAGTTGGAGGTGGAAATGATATCTCATTTTTCACTGGAAAAAAAAATCAACTTTCTTTGGTTCAGGGATGAGCATTCTTTTATTTATCATTCATTCACTTGAAATTGGGTTAAGAAAGCCTATTTTTGAAGATCTAAGGCTTAGCTGAATAAAGCAATCAGAAGTTGTATATGTAGTTTTATTTCATAATAAAAAAAGGTGTGTGTTTGGTTTTACTCTAGGAAGTTTGTGGTATATGAAGTATTACGGGAAGATGAATTTTCCCCACTGAAGAATGCAGACAGTCAGAATGGGAAGGACAACCCTACTACTGCGAGGCATGCCTTGATGTCCCTTCATCATTGTTGGGTCCTCAATGCAGGGGGCCACTTCATAGATGAAAATGGCTCTCGCCTTCCAGCAATTCCCCGGTAAGTCAGTGTCTTTTCTCCTTTGTATACATGCTTTCTTGGACTTTTCCTCTTGGACTTCTCTCTCTCTCTTTCCCTCTCTTGCTCTCGCTCTCCCTCTCCCTCTGACATATTCCTAGAGTCTCTTTAAAAGCAAGTATTGGTGTTTGAGAAGTTCCTGATGCTAAATAACAATAACTTTGCCCACTACAAATAGAGAATATACCTTTTCTTCCTCTGAAAGAGGAGTCTCTTCTAAATCTCTTTGTTTTTTGGAACATCCCCATCATGACAGTGAAAGGACTCCTAAATAATGGTCAGAAGATCATTCTTTTGTTGTGCCATATGGCTAAAGCCCATCAGCAACTCTGCACCACAGGGCAAATCCCTCAGCCACAGAGGATTAGTTGTTGCTACCCATGAATCTGTGACCTCACTACTATACTGTCTATGAGATCCACCCAAACACCCTCCATGCCCAGGCTGCCTATAAGATGTAGGCCCGTTGCAGTTTTCCCCATAGCATTTTCAGATCACTGAGAAGGTACCAAGAAGGGAAATGAATGCTAGTTACATTCATTTCTGAAGCTTTAGAAATGCTTTGGGTTTTCAGAAGTTAAAAAAAGAAAATATTTGTAGCTACTCAAATCCAAGATAAAGCACTTTTAAGCTAAATCCTTATAATAAGATGAAACCTTCATTGGCACCTAGAATTTTCCCTTCTAAATCATTCAATGTTTCTGCACTTATGTAAAAAGCATTCTGCCATTTAATTTGCATTCTTAAGGAATGAAATGGCTGGGTTCAAGAACGCCTCATTGAGAGTTAGAACATTCAATATTGAAACTTACCGGTTCATAACTGCTTTTACAAGAAGGAGCAGTGGTAGCTTCTGTCTCTCAACCCAAGGCCACTTTCAGGCTTTGTCTTGTCAGCATGCTTGCTCTTGGCGTGTCACATTGTCCTCATGCTTCATCTTTGGCCGTTGACTTTTTTTTCCCTTTAGGTCCATTGTGCCAAGTTGAGGATTTACCATAAACACATGCCATCCAGTCAAGCATATTTTGTAACTCCACTTCATTGTTACTGTTTGATTTGTTTCCATTCCCATTAATGCTTATTTATTCCCACATAGCAGTGCTACAAATGGGAAGTCAGAGACCATCACAGCTGATGTCAATTACAAGTAAATATACCAGCCTGCCTACAGTGCATGGTGATGGGGCTGTGCTTCCCTCCATACTAACTGGCATTGTAGTTTAGTGCTCTGTCTTTTGGGGGTCTGGAGGGAGGCTGGTGGAAGCTTTGGTTGGGGTGCACTGCTTACTTGGTGGTAGGTATCTGTCTGGATGACACTAACTCAGAATCTCTGTGCATGCTGGAAATGGGGAGCATGCTTTACTAAAGAATCTGACCATAGGTGTTAGGGCCTGCAGTGACAAATTGACAGATGATGGATAAGGCCCAGAGCGGTTACAGACCATGGGGAACAAATTTGTATCTCAACTTACACCTTTTAGCATAAGCATAAACTAGATAAAAATAATATTCTGAGGATGGCTATATCTAATTAGCATTCTTTTTTTTTTTTAAACAATATTTTTGATTATGGTTTTATGGGGTACAGTTAAGGATTAGGTGTACAATTACGTTTCATTCAGGCACCCTGTTGATAAGAGGTGTTTCCCATTCCCCAGACAGATATTTGCTACTGTTAATCCCATCCCCCTCCCCCCCATAGTTTTCCAGTACTGTCAGTCATTTTCTTATAGTATTACATTGGATGTTGAAGGTCCATTATATGAGTGAGAACATGTGATACTTGGATCTTTGTTTCTGTGAGAGGTCACTCAGTATTATAGACTAAAGTTCCATCCAGGTTGCTGCGAAATTCATGATTTTGTTCTTTTTTATGGCTGCATAGTATTCCATTGTTTATATGTACCACATTTTTAAAATCCAGTCCTCTTTGGACGGGCAGCATGGTTGTTTCCAGGTTCTTGCTATTGTGAACAACACTGTGATAAACATACGTGTGCAGGGTCTTTTTTATAGAGTGATTTGAGTTCTTCAGGGTATATTCCCAGTAGGGGGATTGTGGGGTTATATGGGAGGTTGATATTTAGAGCTTTTAGGAATCGCCACACTGCTTTCCACAGAGGTTGCACTAGTTTACACTCCCACCAACAGTGTAGAAGTGTTCCCTTTTCACCACACCCTCTCCAGCAGCTGTTATTTTTTGAGTTGTTGATAATTACCATTCTGACTGGAGTTAGGTGGTATCTCAGTGTGGTTTTGATTTGCATCTCCCTGATGATTAGTGAGGTTGAACATTTCTTCATGTGTTTGTTGGCTGCTCGGTTGTCCTCTTTTGTGAAGTGTCTGTTCATATCTTTTGCCCATTTGATAATGGGGTTGCTTGTTTTTTCTTTTCAGCACATTTTAGATCCTTGTAGATCCAGGATGTTAAGCCTTTGTCAGACCTGGTGTTGGCAAATATTTTTTCCCAGTCTGTAGGTTGTCTCCCTGCTCTCTTGATGGTTTCTTTGGCCTTGCAGAAGCTTGTCAGTTTAATAAGGTCCCACTTGTCTATCTTCTCTCTTATAACCTGTGGGTTTCGAGTTTTGTTCAGGAATTGGATGCCAGTTCCGATTTCCATGAGGGTATGTCTTTCCTTTTCTAAGCTTCTTATGGTTTGAGGTTTTACATTTAGGTCTCTGATCCATTTGAG
>NW_007258934.1:78927-196293 GCF_000164805.1 Carlito syrichta | reverse complement strand
TTTTCCACTTGTTTGTGTCATCTTTGATTTCTTGAGCAGTGTTTTGTATTTTCATTGTAAAGGTCTTTCACGGCTCTGGTTAGGAAGATGCCAAGGTATTTCATTTTTTTTGTGGCTATTGTGAATGGAATTGTGTTTTTTATTTGGGTTTCTGTTTGTTTATTATTGGTGTAGAGAAATGCAATGGTCTTTTATACATTTATTTTGTATCCTGAGACTTTGTCAAAGGACTTTATCAGTGTAAGGAGGTTTTTAACAAATTTTCTTGGGTTTTCAAGGTACACAATCATATCATCTGCAAAGAGAGATAACTTGACTTCCTCTTTTCCTATTTGGATACCCCTGATTGCCTCCTCTTCTCTGATTGCTCGAGCCAGGACTTCCAATACTATGTTGAATTGGAGGGATGAGAATGGGCATCCTTGTCTTGTTCCAGTTTTCAGGGGAAATGGTTCTAATTTTTGTCCATTCAGGAGTATGCTGGCTGTGGGTTTCTTGTAGATGGCTTTTACTATTTTGAGGTATGTTCCCCGTATACCTAGATGTTCAAGGGTTTTTATCAAGAAGGGGTGCTGGCTTTTATCAAAAGCTTTTTCTGCATCTAATGATATAATCGTGTGGTTTTTGTTTTGACATCTCTCGATGTATTTAATTACATTTATGGTTTTACGAATGTTGAACCAGCATTGCATCCCAGGTATGAAGCCTACTTGGTCATGATGGATGATTTTTGAGATGTATTGCTGAATTCAGTTTGCTAGGATCTTGTTGAGAATTTTAGCATCTATGTTCATCAAAGATATTGGCCTGTAGTTCTCTTTCTTTGTTGGATCTTTCCCTGGCTTGGGTATCAATGTGATGTTGGCTTCATAAAATGATTTGGGGAGAGTTCCATCTTTTTCAATCGCCTGGAATACCTTCAGTAGGATTGGTATCAGCTCCTCCTTAAATGTCTTGTAGAATTCTGCTGGAAAGCCATCTGGACCAGGGCTTTTTTTGTAGGAAGTTTTCTTATTACGTAGTCGATTTCCTTGATTGTTATTGGTCTATTTAGGGTCTCAATTTCTTCTTGTTCCAACCTAGGTAGGTTGTGTGATGTCAGACAGTCCTCCATTTCCTTAAGGTTTTCAAGTTTGTTTCCATGCAAGTGTACGTAGTAGTCTCTAATGATCTTTTGTATTTCTTCAGTGTCAGATGCGACTTCATCTTTTGTGTTTCTGATTGTGCTTATTTGAGTTTTTTCTCGGTCAGTCTAGCTAGGGGACCATTGATCTTGTTTATCCTTTCGAAGAACCAGCTTTTTGTTTCACTGATTTTTTTGTATTATCTTTTTGTCTTTTATGTCCTGGCTTTGGGCTTTTATTTTGGTGATCTGGATTCTTCTGCTGTAATTAGGGTTTTTGTGGTCTTGCTTTTCCAGCTTCTTTAGGTGGCTTGTTAGGTTGTTAATTTGTGTTCCTTCCATTTTCTTCATGTGTGTTTGTAGGGATATAAATTCCCCTCTTACTACAACTTTCAAGGCTTCCCAGAGGTTTTGGTAAGATGTTTCTTCATTTTCATTTGTTTCCAGGTATCTTTTGATCTCTGTTTTGATTTCATCATTGACCCAGGAGTTGTTTAGCATCATGCTGTTTAGTGTCCATGTCTTTGGGGGTTTTGGGGGGACTCTGTTGGTGTCAATGTTTGTTTTTATTCCACTGTGGTCTGAGAAGGTGCATGGTAGAATTTCGGTCCTTTTGAATTTTCTTATGCTTGATTTATGGCCAATTACGTGGTCAATCTTAGAATACGTTCCATGCGGTGATGAGTAGAATGTATATTCTGTGGTCTTTGGATGGAGTGTTCTGTAGGTATCAATTAAGTTCATTTGGTCCAAAGTCACATTGAGGTTCTGGATCTCCTTGCTGTTTTTTGTCCGGATGATCTGTCTAGGGTTGTGAGTGGGGTATTAAAATCCCCAGTTATGATGGTGTTAGAGTCAATATCTTTCTTTAGTTTTCCTAGAAGTTGCTTTATGAAAGTTGGCGCACCTATGTTGGGTGCATATGTTTAGGATATATTTCTTATTGATGGATTAAACCTTTTATCATTATGTAGTGGCCTTCTGTATCTTTTTTTGATTTTTAATAGCTTGAAGGGTATTTTGTCTGAAATTAAGATCGCTACTCCTCCTTTCTTTTGTATTCCGTTCGCCTGAAAGTTTGTTTCCCATCCTCTTCCTTTGAGTCTGTGGGTGTCATTTCTAGTGAGGTGAGTCTCTTGAAGGCAATAGATTGTTGCCTGATGATATTTTATCCATTTTGCCATTCTAGGTCTTTTCAGTGGTGCGTTTAGTCCGTTCACATTTAGGCTAATAATTGAAATGCAACTGTTGATCCCTGTCATAAGGTTCTTACAGAGTTGTTCCTGTTTGTTTGTTGTCTTTCTTTGGGTTTTGGAGTTGGCTCATTTGTGTTTTTAATCTTTTGCCTGTACTCTTGTGAAGGATGTTGTTGTTCTTTTTTCTTTTTCTTCTGTGTTCAGTACTTTCTTAAGTGTTTCTTGTAGAGGTGGTCTGGTGGCAGCGTAGGTTCTTAGGGATTGGATATCTGGAAAAGATTTCAGTTCTCCCTCACTAATGAAGCTTAGTTTGGCTGGGTAGGTTATTCTTGGTTGAAATTGTTTACCTTTTAGAACTTTGAAGATAGGGCTCCAGCTCTCCAAGCCTGAAGGGTTTCTGTGGATAAGTCTGCTGCTATTCTAATTGGTCTTCCCTGGTAGGTAGCCTGGCCTTTTTCTCTTACTGCCTTTAGGATTTTTTCTTTTATAGCTACTTTGTTTAGGGGAATTATTATGTGACTGGGAGTTGGTCTTCTCATTTGTTGTCTTGCAGGATTCTCTGAATCTCTTGTGTTTGAATTTTTTCATCCTTGATGAGATGAGGGAAGTTTTCTTGAATGATTTCATGAAATGTTTGTTCCAGTGTGGCTTCTGTTTCTCTCTCTGACTCAGGAAGCCCAATTACTCTTAGGTTTGGTATCTTGAAGTGATCATTCATCTCTTGCAGGTTTTGTTCTGTCTTTTTGAGCTTCTTTTCTATGCTTTTGATAGTTTGGGTTAGTTCTGTGTTCTGGTCTTCGAGCTCTGAGATTCTTCCTTCTGCTTGGCTAATTCTGCTTTAAATGCTTATTAGTCTGTTATTCATTTCCATCACAGTATTCTTTACTGCTGTTATTTCTGACATCAGCTCCTTCCTATTTTCCTCTTGTCTCTCCTCAATTTTTTTAATTCTCTCCATTAGTGTCTTGATGTCTTCATTAGTTGCATGTGACCAGCCATTCTGGGGGCTCTTCATTGTTTGTGTTCCATAATCTGTTTTCTCAGTGTCTGATCTCCCAGGGGTCTGTGTGAGACCTATATTCTTATTTTGGTTTTTCTTCATTTGTGTGGTTTATCCCCCTCCCTACTTTTTCCTTCCCTCCATGTCACCATCTTCTTTAATTCTGTTATTCAGGGGTAAAGCGATTGGTTTTACTTCTGTTTGTTCAATCTCTTACTCTTTATGTATGCCCTCTTTGTTCAATTCTGGAGTTGCACTGTAGGTTGGGGTGGTCCTTTTTGCAGTTTTGAGATTTACTTAAGGGGGAGCTGTGATTCAAAATCTATCTGCAGGTCCTGGTATTCGCTGACAGGTGTGTGAATAATCTGGAACTCGCTTCCCACTGCCTTGAAATCTGTCCGTGCAGTGGGGCTGTAGGTTTACTCTCTGAAATAAAATGTGGTTAGCAGAGGGAAGGGAATGGAGCAGACTTGGGTTGAAGAGGTGTGTGGAGAGATAAAGGAGTAAGGGGGGAAACAAATGTGTGCCAACAAATGGAGAGAGAGACCTATACTGAAACAGATAAAAACAATAGACCACAGCTACTGATGAACCAATTCCCTACAAAAAAAAATAAAACATCTAGTGATGCTAACATACAAGCTAACCAACCACCTTATTGGTGTGCTATTCCTCTATACAAAGATATGGTTTACAGAGAGAAGAAAAGAGAAGAAAAGGAAGAGGGGGAAAAAAAGGAACAATAGAGTAGGAATAGAATTAAGTCATTAAACTAACAGAATCAATGAAGCACCGTCTGAGACTTTTTGTTTAAGTCCAATGTCCTTTCAGGTCTGATTTCTAGCTTTCTTTTCAAGCTGGTAAATTAGTTTGCAGTTAGGGTCAGTTGCCCCTGGTCTGCTGTGAAGGACAGTTCAGATCCCCCTCTGTTCACCACTCTGGCCTATGTCTTTTTCAAGCTTGTTTCTCCCGTTTCGGTGTTGTTACCTTGAATCGCCAGCAGGTGGTGCTATCTCAGCTGCTCGCCCCAGAGGGGGTGGGGCCGGACAGGAACCGGCAGAAGCTGGAGATGGAAGCCTGCCTCAGGGCACAGGCAGGAGACTCACGCAGGCAGGCCGTCTGGGTCGCGGGAGAGGTGGCAGCGGTCCCAGCAGATCTTCCTGAAGGGGCTTCAAGGATTGAAGTCATGGATCGCCTCCGGCCCGGGTGGTGAGATGTGCTACTGGCAGTGGCTGCGGCAGCGACGGCGGCGGGACCGTCTGCACTGTGGTGGCTGTCCCGTCCGCGGCGATATCCCAGCTGTGAAAACGGCCGAGCTCCATGTGAACAGCAGGCTGTGAATTTGGGGTCTGCAGCCCCCGGGGCGAGAGCCAGAGACCCACTGCAGTTCTCCTTTGCAGAGGGTTTCACAGACCAGGTTGCCCCTCACCATCTTGCCGGAAGTCTCCAGTTAGCATTCTTAATTGGATATATACCCTCAGTGTAAAGGCTAACTGCTCCTGACATATTTGATGGCTCTTGGAGAAAACTGTTATTTGATTCATTTTCATACTCATAGCTCTCCTTTTTGGTCACTGTGCATTAATTTTAGTCAGTTAATATTGTGCTTCCAAAGAATCTTTCTGCCTTAATAGCAGATCATTTTTAGATAGAAATAATACATATCCTCTGTCATCTGGGTACTGACAGAATTTGAAAAAGCCATTTTCTTTATAGCTATAAAGAGACAGCTTGATCTTCTTGTTATACTTTGAAAGTTATTAGGTTCAGTTTGAATGTTAAGTTTTTAAGATTATTTGGAAATGTGTGCAGGACAAAGGAACTGGAGATGGATGTTATCTCAGAAATAGAGGTACACTGACATCAGTGTTACACATATGCTTTTTCCTGTCTGTGCCACTTCTCCTTGCCTAGTGGAGACAAGTTCCTATGAGTGTCAGTGATTTTGGTGTGTGGCCCTGTAGACAAGGAAGTGAACTCTAAGATGTGGTTAGTTTCTTCTACGAGCCATAGATGACTGTTGTCCCTCATGCCACGGTAATTGAAACGCAGAGTCCTTTGTCACTTTCTGTCTCATCTATAATTTTTAATAAATGGAAGCAAGTTTCTTTTTATAATTTAAAAGATAAAACTTAGACCCCAAATTTCTTTCTTTTTGAACCACAACTTTTAATCTAGAAGTGAAATTGTTTCTTAATTAAACAGTTGAAAATAGCATCCAGCTGCCTTATTTAAGATACAAAAAGTTTTAAACATTATTTAGTTCTTGTTTGCTTATTAGCCTCCCCACCCATTTATTTCATTTTAGCCGTTTGTAAAGCAATTAAACGGAAATCAAAGTTTGGCTCTAAATGCGATTGTGGACATAGAAATAGTTCCTGCTAAAAGTCTTAGCACCAAAGGATGGCCTCAGACAGTTGAAAAAGATCAGTTAACAGTGAGAGATGAAAAGGAATTATCTTGTGTAAAAGAGGGAAGAAACAGCTTGGAGATATTCTGAAAGAATGGAAGCAATGATGTTGAGTTTTAACAAAATACTTATTTTTATTTCTCACCTAAATGCTTACTGAATAGTGCTAGCTACCAAAAGGATGCATGGCCAAAGAATGGGGACAGTAGTGTTATTGAGATAATTTGCTTATATCCTGAGATTTTACATCTGGTGAAATGGTGCCTTCTGTTTTCCTTCAGGCCATCTTATTTTGTTTAGTCAAGGTGACCTTCTTAGTTTCTTGGGGTATCTTTGTGGTAGTAGAATGGAAGTTCTAGATTCAGGCCCATTGTATATGTGTTTCTTGGGTTCAGAACCACTTTCTATTCCTGGTACACTGAATCCTTCAAGGAATTAGGTAGGACTGGGTTATATACATCTTACTGATAAGTTGGGTTCTCATTTTTTCCATTTGGTTTATTATGGCTCTGAGTTGCTCTAGAGGGTCTGGGCTAGACCTCTTGACCTCTTGTGACATAATCTGGCATGTCTCTACAGAGATGTGTGTTCAGTCTGCCTCCTTTTCTTGTCACTATTTTGTCATCTGTTTACCTTCATAGCTCATTTATTCATTCAACTAACAAGCATTGGCAGGCCTGTGCATAGGCCTGTAGGTACTTTTAGTATCTTAGGTGCTGCCCTATCTTATGTGAGAGAAGTATGTCCTTCTTATAGCCTACTGAGAGGTTCAAGATACATATACATAAAAGTTAAGTAACATCACCAAGCAGCATTGATTATGTGCTAAATGTGTGGTATAAGCTATAATTGCTCTAGGAGGCAGTGACCAACAGGTGTCTAACAAATTTATTTTTTATGTTAATAAATGATTGAGAGCATCACTATGAAATGCAGTCCAGAGAAAACTGGGGCTTGAGCCAAATCTTGGAGAATAGGTGTGGTTTTTATGGTCAGATGGACTGTAGTTGAGAATGACAGAATAATCCAAAGAGAGTGTGACTCGTCTGGTCCAAGTGGAAAGTTACGATAAATAAGTTGAAGTAGGATATAAAGTGCCTTGAATGTTAGCTGAATAATTCTGTTTAGAGGAAGGTTACCTATGGCTAAACTCGGGAGCTTTCCACTCAAGTTTGAGATTGCATACTTGGGAAAGCAAAGAGCTGTATGGCTTGACAAGCACCTTGATTTTTGTGAGGCCTGTATCCTGTTGGCAAGATTCTTGAAATGGCAAGTCACATAGAAGCCAAAGACTGTAAATGTATTAAAAACACTGTTTATTGACTTTTGTGTTAGAGAACTTAGAAATTTAGGATTACAGATGGCTATGAATTGGCATTTATCTTGCCTTTGCTTGAGTGCATTCTGCCTTAGCTCTTTAAAAAGGGACTTTTGGTAACAGAGAAATACTTTGAATAAACCAGCTCAGCTAATCTAGGAGGTTTGGATTGTACAGAAAAACATGTGCTGGGAAATAATGTAGCTTCCCTCTAGAACAATTATGTCCAAAAGAACTTTCTGCAGTGAAGGAAATATTCTACATATGTGCTGTCCAATTCTGTAGTCATTGGCCATTCATGGCTCCTGAACACTTGAAATGTAATTATTATGACTGAGAAACTGAATTTTTAATTAATTTTTAAAATTTTAATTAACTTAAGTTTAGGTAGTCACATGTGGTTATTGGCTGCTGTCTTGGCAGTGTAGCTTTAGAATGTTTGTCAACATTAGTACCTAACTCACAAGGTTGTGGTGAGGATTAAAATGAAATTTGAGGGCCGGGCTCGGTGGCTCAGCCTGTAATCCCAGCACTTTGGGAGGCTGAGGTGAGTAGATTGCCTGAGCCCGCGGGTTCGAGACCCACCTGGGCAACTTGGCAAGACCTCATCTCTACAATAAATCAAAAAAATTAGCCGGGCGTGGTAGCACACACCTGTAGTTCCAGCTACTTGGAAGACTGAGGCGGAAGGATCGCCGGAGCCCAGCAGGCGAGGCTGTGGTGGCCGAGAGCGGCCATTGCACTCCAGTCTGAGCAACAGAGTGAGATTCCAACTCAAAAAAAAAAATTAAATTTGAAAGATTCAAAACACCTAGTAAGTGGGCCTGGCACATAGTACATGCCCAATAAGTAGTCCTTTGTTTATCAAGTTGAAACTTAGAAATGGTAACAAATGAGATGACATAAGGGGTAAGTGTATAAAAGCTGGTGGAGTGTTGTAAAGAGCTGCCAGTAATTATTGGCACTTGCCCCAAATAGTGTCTTTCTGACCATGAGAATATCATGTTAACTTTATCCTCAGGGAATTTAGTGATCACCAGGGTAGTATTGATTCCATTTGTTTAACTAGAAGTATCTTGTTGTCTGCAAGCTTCTCAAGAAAGTTATGATCTGTACTTATTCTCTGGCAAATAACATGGGGAAGCAAAGTCTTTAACACATATTTATTTTTTTCATAGCTTGAAGGATGCTAATGATGTACCAATCCAGTGTGAAATCTCTCCTCTTATCTCCTATGCTGGAGAAGTAAGTTTGTTTTTTCTTTTTTCCTATTATTTTACAAAGTATTGTATATTTAAAAATACTTTAAAAGGTGGATTTTACATGTTCTTACCACAAAATGATAAGTATCTGAGGTAATGAGGATATGTTAATTAGCCTGATTTGATTATTCCACAATGTATACATGGATTGAAGCATCACATTGTATCCCGTAACTATATGTGATTGTTGTCAATTAAAAATGAAATAAAACTTTAAAAAAGTAGGATTCTGAAGTGGCTTTATGTTTAATAGAGCTGCCCTTAGTGAAGATACAGCATTTTCAGACAGTCCTGCCCTGCTGACCTCTTCATGGGAAAGCTGAGAAGCTGCATTTGTTCTCATTCTTCTCTTTGAGAAGTCGTGTTACAGCTTTGCATCTAGCTCATAAGTGGGCTGGTTGCCTTTAACAGAAATCTATAATGTTTAGTCCATTTCACCTATCCATTGAAATGCAATAGGCTTTTAAAAATACATATATAATAAGCCTTATATTTTAGATAATTTATCTAGCTTTTTAAAAAACAATGTAATTTTTATTTCAGAAGGCCTATTTTGTTGATGTACTTAATACTCTCACTTTTAAAACCTAAAGATTTAGGGGTCCCTCCTATGTAATTATGTACTATTTCTTTCTGGATATCCATGTCAGTATTGCTCAGTTGTGGCATCAGAGATATCCATCTTGCTTAGAAGGTTAACTCTATTGAGAGCTGGTTATAGGAAGAAGCAATATCATCTTATTAACTTTAGACATGATAGCCAGAATAATTTTGTTTTTTGGTGTTTGTTTTATGCTTCCATAAATCAGTTATTAGATCTAGTTTAAAAAGTATAGTGAATAGATTTTGGGCTTTTAAATTCTGCATCTCAATCCAACTTTTGGTATTCATACTTTGTTGTTTTGCTTGGTGGCCACTATGCACAATTCATTCATAGCACAAACATATGAATGCCTACTATGTTTTAGCCATTACACCAAATTTTAAGGATACACAGACTAATTAGCAAAAAGAATACTTAGAGTTTATGTAAAACTAATAGACTGGGCTATGAGAGCTGATAAAGAATCCTAGGTTAGGAGGAAAAGGAAGACTTCCCAGAGCACGTGATATCCAAGCCAAGACCTGGAGATGAACAGACTGGCCAGGTGAGGAGTGGAAGAGTGGTCCAGGCAGAGAAAAGAGCACGTGTGAAGTGGCAAAAACACTGTTCTGATTGCCTCACATACAGGTCCTTAGAGATAGATTGTCAATCCAGACCAAATCGGTGTTCATATTTTGAATCATTATTGCAGCCATTAAGTCCACCATTACATGACTAGTGCCCACCAATTTTCTAATTGTGTTTCATTTCAATCTTTTTTTAGGGACTAGAAAGTTATGTGGCTGATAAAGAATTTCATGCACCTTTAATCATTGATGAGAATGGAGTCCATGAGCTGGTGAAAAATGGTATATGAACCAGATACTAAGTTCTACCACAATAGGAATAGCTTTTATTTTTGATAGACTAACTGTGAACCTACAGGACCTCTCCTGGAAGACTGAAGTTCGAATATTCATAGAGTTTCCTTTTGCTTGTTGAACTCTTATAACTATTGCAAACTTCCCAAGATCCAGATGACTGAATTCAGATAGCATTTTTATGATTCTCAACTAATTGAAGGTCTTATTTATATTTTTCAATTGTACAATTTTTTTTTCCAAACCAAGGAAAACATTGGCCATCCAGGAACTTTCCTCCAGCTTAACTATAGTCAGGATATTCAATGTCACTTTACTTGGAGCTGGAAGCGTTTGTTTTTGAAGTTGTACATAATAATAATATGTCATTGTACATGTTAAAAGGTTTCTATGGTATTAAAAGTTTGTTTTATTTTATCAAACATTAAACTTTTTTAAGAAAATAATTGGACAGTAAAATAAACTCATCTTCTTGTCTCTGGAATATCATTTGTACCTGGAGGAAATTATTCCCTTGGGAAAATATGAAACTTGGGAGGAACTATGAGATAATGCATAGAAACAACTTGATGCTTCTGTGAGGTTGCAGAGTCATAGAACTTTTTTCAATGAATATCTAACTTTGGACTTTATCTTCTTGTAACTTTATAAAAGTGGCTTTTAACCAGAGATAATTTTGTCCCCTGTGGGGAGTTTGGCAATGTCTGGAGATATTTTTGGTTGTCACAACTGGTAGGGTGGGATGGCACTACTGGCATCTAGTGTAGTACACAGGATCGTTTCCTTCAACAAAGAATTATCTGGCCTAAAATATCAGTAGTGTCAGGATTGAGAAAACCCTGTTTCAGATCACTCATTTACTGTCTCTTGCCCAAATATTTGGTGGCATTTGGGAATTCTAAAGAATATAGTTAATCACTACTATTCCAGTTTTTTTCTTTTTTTCCTTTTCAGCTAGAGGATTAAAAAAAGAGATATAGGAGGTTCTTTAAATATGGGTCATAGATCATTGGTCATTGGTAAGGATTCTCCATGTTCAAAATGCTGCCTGTAGTTCAAAATGCAGTTTGAGCTTTATAAATGCCTTTATAAATATATTTTGCATAAAACTGAAGTATTGACCTAAAGCATAAAAATAACCTCTGATATATGAAAGATTTAAAAAATTATATATAGAGAAGAGATGAATAAATTTTGTTTTCCATTAACAAATTGTCACAAAATAGGGTGTCATGGGTGGGTCTTTTTGAAAAAAAGGGATCAGTTCTTTTTTTGAAGAACATATAATATTGATATCCATCTATCTATCTAATTTTTTTGTTTATTTTAAGACCTAAATAGTTCATCTACATATTTTCTGTTTTATTTTGTTTCAGTAATAGCCCAATTCTGCTATTGTTATCCATTCCAGTTTTCAAAAAATGTGTCTGAAGTTTGAGTTCTCATTGAGATGAGCTCCAAACGAATGGTGAGGACAGAACTGCAGAATTTTTGGCTTCTGAATGGTGCCAGTGGTGTGATTTGCTAATGGTGTGACTCATTCCTTTTTTGTCCTGAAACTTCCTCTGCTATTTCCTCTCTCCTTATCTTTAAGATCATACCAGTGATATTAGGGAAAGGGAGGGATGAAAGCATGGAATTGTGGGTAAGGGAGAGGGTTTGTGGGTGAGGAGCACTGGCTGGGGAACATTGAGTTGTTAAAATCAAAGAGTCTGAGAGTCTCTGAGCCATGAAGTTACAAAGTGATAGCAGATGCATCTTTATGAGCCCATATTAAATAATTGTTATAATTCAGAAAATACAGAATTGGATAAAATATGATTTAGAATAATTTGGCATTAGTGTGGTAGAATTTATGTGTTAATAGTCACTTTGAGTCTGGTCAAATCACACCTGCTGTGATTTAATAACTTGATTGGTAATCACAAATGAACATGTAAGCTCAATGGATATGTTATTTGAATATTTAATTTGTGTTCTTCAATTTCCCTCTTACCTTTTGAATGTGAACACATTTTGTGTTTAAAAAGTAATCATTAGTGACATCTATTAGAAGATTAAAAGATTCCATTTTCAATATCTAGCCTGTCCCCAGAAGTTTTGGCTTTTACTGGTAATTTTGATTCTATTTCTAGCCCTGGCTTACTGTTGCCAGCATTTCCCTCTTGATGTTCCATCATGGTATAGTCAGATCTCAGTTATCCAGGTAAAAAGAGGCAAGGAAAATTAATGCATAATCTAGAAAGGTGACTAAAACACAAATCATTGGCTTGGAAATCTATTTTTATAGTGGCCAAGACTGATGTTTTTATAATTCATGGCCCTCTTTAGAGGCCTGATTTAGAAAAAAGCATGTCAGGAAGTCATGAATGAATGAGTCAGCCATTAAGGACAGTGCTTATCACATGTCCAGCACTAGAGATAGGATATAAAAAGCATAACAGACTTCTTAGAAAACTTGCATTCTGGTGAAAGAGATAAAATTAGCCCATATAACACAATGGAAAGATAATTTGAAATAAAATGTAAGGAATTAAGTTCCATAAGAGCTAAGCAACATGATCATTATAAACTAGAGTTTAGTGTGGCAGAACTCAGGAAGAACCCACTTTGCATTCTCCAGAAAAACAGGACTAATAGGAAAAATATAGTTCTGTAGAAAGATTTATTCTGAGGGATTGGCTCATGTGATTACAGAAGCTGAGAAGTCTCACATTCTCCCATCTTCAGGCTGGAGGTCCAGGAAAGCTGGTGGTATCGCTCCAGTCCAAACCCAAAGGCCTGAGAGCCAGGGGAGCCAATGGTGTAAGTTCCAGTCAAAGTCCAAAGGCCAGAGAACCAGGAGTGCAGATGTCTAAGGGCAGGAGACGATGGATGTCCCAGTCAAGCAGAGCAAATTCACCCTTCCTCTGCCTTTTTGTTTATTCAGACCCTCACTGAATTGGATGGTGCCTACCTATATTGATGAGGGCAATCTTTTTTACTCAGTCTACTGATTCAACTGTTACTATCTCCCATGAGTACCCTCAAGACATATCCAGAAGTCATATTTTACCAGCTTTCTGGACATCTCTTAGCCCGGTCAAGTTGACACATAAAAATTAACCGTCACACCATCATTTTTTTTTTTTTTTGAGTTGGAGTCTCACTCAGTCACCCAGACTGGAGTGCAGTGGCTGCTCCCAGCCACCGCAGCCTCGACCTGCTGGGCTCCGGCGATCCTTCCGCCAGCCTTCCAAGTAATTGGAACTACAGGCGCGCGCTACCACACCCGGCTAATTTTTGATTTATTGTAGAGATGAGGTCTCGCCAAGTTGCCCAGGTGGGTCTCGAACCCGCGGGCTCAGGCAATCCACTCACCTCAGCCTCCCAAAGCGCGAGATTACAGGCTGAGCCACCGAGTCTGGCTACACACCATCATTTTGAGAGCAGAGATATTCCATCTCAAATCGGGGTAAGAAGTGTATGTACTAATAAGAAAATGCACCTTAATTTTAACATGTATTATAGAAAGTTAGTGAAGTCTTCAGTAATCAGAATCATGTTTTTCTCACAGTAAGCATTCAAATATTTTAACTTGGATTTAATTGCCTTAAATGCAGATGTGTATTGTGATTCAGAAATGTATCATTAAAGGGAAATTCATAGTTATTCTAGGGAGAAGAGGGATCACTTAACTGCATCAAGTTGCCATATAATGCCCAAAATATGGGGTTAGCTAGAAAATCTGTAAAAGTGATTTTCTAAATGTGGTCCCCCAGCCAGGTTCATCAGCATCACCTGGAAACTTGTTAGAAATGATAATTCTCAGAATTACCGCATTGCACATTTGGAGATGGGGCCCAGAAATTTGTGTCTTAACAAACCTTCCAGGTAATTTTGCCATACATTAAGGTTTGAGAACCATCACTGTAAGAGAATTTGGGGAGGCTGATAGAAAGTTTAGGGAATAGTACCAAAAAGGGACCAAAAGTGGGGAGAAAGATTGAGAGAAGTCAGTATTCCCAGAGCAAGAATAGGTTACACCAGAAACCAAATACATCTTATGTGAGCTTTGTTCTTTCAAACACCAAGAGGCGGTACTGATGGTGGTAAAATAATTAAAGATGAAACTTGCAAGATCTGACCAGGAGAATTATAATTTTTAGAACAATGGTTTCCAAACTCTTAGGATCCTCTGAATTACTTGCAGAGATTTTTTTTTAAATACAAATTTTTGACTCCAATTCTAGAAATACTGATTTTGGTCTGGTGGAAGGTCTGAATATCTAATTTATTTAAAAAATTAGATTATTCAAAAATGTAGCTAGGAGTGAGGGTCACTGACTTGGAGGCATAGCCTTAGTTTAGAATTCAACAGCCAAGGATGAGAAGGAAGAGAATGTGGATGTATTCTGACTTTGAGAGATTAGACAAGGAGAGTGGAGATTTCACTTGAGAAGAACAGTACAAGAAAAAGATGAAACAGATGGGACCGGAAAACAAGAATTCTGGGGATTATTACACCCTCAGACTGCTAGAAAGAATCAGCCCTAAATAGTAGACTTTAAATTTGATCCCTCTCTGATGCATAACATTTTCTGAACTGGGGTTAGGGAGGTAGCAGAAAAGAGAAAAGGAAAACTAATGAATAATTTACTTTAAAAATATTACAGATACTTGTTTCAAGCTGAATGAGAAGAAGTAAAATAATGTGTTCAGGTGATGACATTATGAATGGGTTTTTTGGTCTTTATAAATTTTTGGTTGATGCATTCTTAATTTCATAATAAAAGCTTTATCTTTTATAAAGGCTCAAAAGAAAAATTAACCAATAATGTTCACATTAACCACCTAGATGTAAAATTGGTTGTAGTGCAATTTTACATCCCCCTTTAAGGAAAGGAATATTAACTGCACCATTGCAATTGCAGTACAAGACAACGTGCTCTTTACTGCACTATCAGCTCTGACATTGAGCATTTCATAGAGCTTCTTCGTTTGTGAAATATGATCATGCCTTTTCACTCAGAGACATATATGAAGGAAATATTATGTACAAATTTAAGGTAATGTACTTCGAGATAAAGCCTTTCTGAAAGAGGTTTAACGTGAGCCCTCTGATATAATATATACTTTGTTTTATATCATGTCTTCTTAAAGCCAGGAGACCTAAAAAAGAGTGCCAAAAAGCTCAGTGAGTCAGTGATGACACTGAATATGCTTATGTACACATAGTGTCTTCAAAGTGCTGAACAAAGTTAAAAGGATACTGCAAGAACAAAAAGTCTATCCTTATAGCCTCATGACTCATCCTTTCCACATCAGTTACTCAGCTTCTGTTTCAGTGTTTTCACTTCCGAGGAAATGTTCCTTCTCAGATTTTATTCTGATAGGCACAGTTTTGTTACAAAATGATGTGTACAACTCATCCTGTACATATTTTATTCAGTAAAATATATAACATAGATTATATGGGTAAGATTGCAATGAGATAATAGATTTCCTTTTAATCTTTTATTTTAGTTTATTATGTTTCTTGAGTCAGAGTCTCACTGTCACCCAGGATGGAGCGTAGAAGTGCAATCATGGCTCATCGCAACCTTGAACTTCTGGACTCAAGTGAAAACACCCTTTATTTTATATATTTGTAAAAGGTCTGAAATTTGACAAGAGAGATTAACTCTCATGCATATACAAAGGGTGCCAAAAAAGCATACACATTTTAAGAAAGGAAAAAGTCTATTAAAATTTTAATGCTTAATATGTACCTATAAGATGAATACAAGTCATGTTTGACTTTTGCAATTGCAAGAGGTGCTCAAAATGTTTACTGTCAGCATTCAGACACTTCTGATTACAGCAAACTAAAAGTAATACATAGATAACATCTCTCAAAAAAAAAAATATTTTTTGGCACCCTGGTATATAAAGCATTAAATAACAGTGATAACTATGGCCAACATCTTATTATGACACTTAACTAGGTAACAGACACAGCATTAGGCACTTTATATACATCGTCTCATCTAATCCATATTACTTTCCTTTGAAGTGGGCACTTTTATTCAGTGCACAAGAAAACTGAGGTGTAGAGTTTAATTGTTAAGAGTATATACCAGGCCAGGTGCAGTGGCTCACGCCTATAATCCCAGCACTTTGGGAGAAGAAGATTTTTTAAAATGTGTATGGAAATGTAAAGTCACAATTACTTTGAAAAAGAACAAAGTTGGAGAACATGTAATACCTGACTTCAGTAATGGAGACTACAGTGATCGCGGCAGTATAATAATGATAGCAAAGTAACAAATATGTCAGTGGGAAAGGAAAGAGAATCTAGAAATAACCCCACATGTATATTGCCAATTGATTTTCAACACAGTTGCAGAGACATTTCAATGGAGAAAAAATTGAGACCTCATCTACAAATAAATCAAGAATTAGCCAGGCGTGGTAAGCGCAGTCCTGTAGCTCCGGCTACTCAGAAGGCTGAGGCAGAAGGATCGCCGGAGCCCAGCAGGTCGAGGCTGTGGTGGCCGGGAGCGGCCACTGCACTCCAGTCTGGGCGACAGAGTGAGACTCCAACTCAAAAAAAAAAAAAAAAAAAAAAAAAAAAATGGTGCTGGAACAATTAGATATCTATATGCAAAAAAGTAAACTTTATACATACCTGGCATCACATATAAAAATTAACTTGAAATAAATAAGAAACCTAAATGTAAAACCTAAAACCATAAAAGTTCTAGAAGAATCTAGAAAACAAAAGTATCTCTGTGACCTGTGGTTAGGCCAAGATTTCTTAGCTATTCCACCAACAGCACAATTTATATAAGGAAAAAAAAAATAGAACTTTATCAAGATTCAGAACTTCTGTTCTTTGGCAGACACTGCTAAGAGAATCAAAAGACAAGCCACAGACTTGTAGGAAGTATTTGCTAATCACATATCTGACAAAGGACTTATATAAAAAGTTCACAAAACTCAACAATAGGAAAGCAACCTAATTTTAAAAATTGACAAAATAGTTGAATAGGTACTTTAATAAAGAAGACAAACTGTTAGCAAATGAGCACACAAAAAATGCTAAACATCACTGGAGAAATGGAAATTAAACCATAATAACGAGGTGCAATGACCCATCTGTTAAAATGTGTTGGTTTAAAAGAACTGACCATACATGATGTTGGCAAGGATATGGAGTGCTCATGGATTGTTGCTGCCAATATAAAATGGCACAGCCATGTTAGGAAGCAGTTGGGCAGTTTCTTAAAAAGTTAAACATAAATGTAACATATTGCCTAGCAATAATGTTGGCAGAAAGAAGCCAGACACAAGGGGGTACACACTGTAATAGTCCAAGTATACGATGATCAAGTATTGGTAAAACCAATCTATGGTAGAAAAGGTCAGAATAGCAAAGTCCCAGAGATGGAGCCTGCTGAATGCTGGAAATATCTGTGTTTTGATCAGTGGCAGAGGCACATTTGTAAAAATTCATCACATTGAACACTTAAGGTTTATTTGCTTTACTCTCTGACATCATACCTCAATTAAAAAGAAAACAAAGATATCTTACTCCCCTGTGCATTTTGAAGTTTTAAAATAATTCATTGGTCAAAAAAGAGAGTTTAAGTAACTTGTTCAAGATTTCATAACTAGTAGATGGCAGAGTAGAGATTAAAATCCAGGTCTGTCTGGTTCTGAAATCCCTGATTTTGATCAGTATGCTATGCTGCTTCCTGCCACAGCTTCTCCCGACCCCAAGAACATTCTGAAAAATGCTATATGTACCAACTGTAGCTTTGAAAGAGTAAAGGAATAACGTTGTTGTGCTTTATAATTTGTAAGCTATCAGAGTCAAAGAGGCAGGGAAAAAACGAGGAGAGAGTAACTGTTTTCAGTGAACTCTACAATGAGCAGTTTAAGGGAAAGGCACATAGTTGTTAAGAGATGGGCTCAGCCTGTGTGCTCAGAGGAGGAAGTGTCATAAGCGCAAAGAGAGAGAGGGCCAGAGGGTGACTAGGAACAGATGGCTGTCACAAAGGCCACGCTCAAGCTAGTGTGAAATTGGAAGAATCATGGCAAGCTTATGCAACACCAGCCCGAAGTCCATTATTGTTCTTGGACTCAGGTTACATTTCCTCTTTACTTATAGGAAAGTGTGTGTACATGTGTATATGTGTGTGTGTGTGTGTGTGTGTGTGTGTGTGTGAGTGCGTGTGCTTTGTGTGTGTGTGCAAAGAGCAGTACTGGGAATAACTAATCAACATTTGAGAGTAGAATTAGGCTATAATTAGTTGTGTTATTGTTTCAGAGGAAAAGTTTTCCTCATACTCTTTTCTTCCCCTTTGTTATACTCTCAGAACACACCAAAGGGCAATGCATTTGGCAGACTGAATTTGGCACTGGTCAGTCTCAGCAGAGAAAATGGCCTGAAGACACTGAATTCAATTTGAACTGATTTATTGAGTTGTTGGGAAATGGAATGGGAATCTTGATAACTTCTAGAAGTTAAGAAGCAAAAACCCACAGCCTACAATGTATATCTTGAGTTGCAGGTGGAAGTTGAAAACTCTACCCCTGCAGGAACAAAGTTGTAAGACTAACTGCGTTGCCAATTGGTCTGTTCTTAATCAGAGAGACAAGGATATCCCAATGAGGATCAATTTAAAGGTCCATAGTATTCTTCCAATTAACATTTACTAGTAAAGACCTTTTTTTGTCTCACCCTTCTATCCCTTTATCCAAGTTTTGTTGGCCTTGCAAAAATGAAATTCGGAGGTCTTGTTTCTAGATCTGTCTGGAGCGTGGCAGCAGCCCTTGGCCCCACTGCCTGTCCAACCCTAATCTACCCTGTTGTCAGGGGGGCTGGCATACGCAAAATGTGAGGGTAATGATGAGGTAGTATCTGAAGACCCGGAGCAGAATGTATTTGCTTAAGCAGGTTTTGTGGCTTGAATTCTCACTATTTTCTGAGTAGGCTAGTTCCTGTGAGTCAGCTGTCTTTCCGGAGGCCTTGTAGCCATGGTTCCTGGAGGTTTTGCTAACCCTTCTGGCAGAGTTATTTCTGTGCAGTAGAGGGCAGTATTTTCAAATGCTTAGGTATTAGCTCTGCAGCCTTAGGGAACCTGGCTCTAGAATGTGGGGATAGGACTGTTTAGCACTGAACTTCAGCATGAAGACTCCAGGAACCCACTTCTGACCACAACCAACATTTCATCTCATCTTAAAACCAGGTCCAGGTTATATGGGGCTGAGTAAAAACCCACCTGCTTGACCATCTGAGAGATCATCCATGCCAACACTCTTTGTTCCATCCCAGCAGATTAGAGATGTCCGGGTTCATCAAGAAAAACTAGAAATGCAGAGAAACAGAAAGGATATTTAAAGTCACCTTTTTCTTGTATGCAGCTGCTATTAGTGCTTTGTGTAATTTTCTTAGGTATTTTTTTTCTACCTACTTTAAAGAATATTTAAATAATTAACACTATAGCATCAGCCCTTCCTCATATTATTATTTAATATTCACAAACCTAATTTTATTTGCAGAATAATATTTTTTCAGGTGGACTTGTTGACTTAACCTTTTACTCAGTGTTGAACATTAATATTATTTCTTCCAGTTTTTTGCTGCTGCAAATAATGCTGTGATGTATATTTTTTAATAAAAGGTTTTCCATATTTATGACTATTTCCCTGAGTATGAATTCCCAGAAGTAGAATTATTTGGTCAAAGGATATAAATATTTTTAAGGCTCTGATTATATATTTTCATATTGCTTTACTAGAGAATTTTACTAATTTATACTTTTGCCAGTTGTATTAGTTTTTATTACTACCATAACAGATTATCACAGACTTCGTGGTTTAAAGTACACAAATTTATTATCTTATATTTCTGCAGGTCAGAAGTCTGGTACAGGTCTCTCCGGGCTAAGACCAGGTTGTTGGCAGGGCTGAGTTTCCTTCTGTAGACTCTAGGGAAGAATCCATTTTGTTGCTTATTCAGGTGGCCGAACTGAGTTGCATCCCCATTTCCTTGCTGGCTGTCAGCTGGGGCCGCCCTTAGCTCCCAGATGCCTATCTCTGGTCCTTGCCGATGGCCCTTGTTTCTTAAAACCAGCAGTGGGTTGCTAAATCCTCCTCATGGTGCCATCTTTAGACTCATTCTGCTGCCTTTGGTTGTCACCTCTCTGACCCAGCCAGAAAGGTTCTCCATTTTTAACAATGTGATCAAATTGGACCCACCCAGATAACCAAGGATAATCCTCCTATCTCAAGGTTCTTAGCCTTAATCACATCTGTAAAGTCTCTGCTGTCACGTAAGGAATACATCTGCAGGTATCAGGAATTAGAGCATGGATATCTTTAGTTGTCACTATCTGCCTGCCCTACCAGCAATACAAATTTTATTTTTGTGATAATATGATAGACAAAAAAGTATCTCATTTTAAATCTGTATTATTATTTATGTGAAGATGAACATTTTTTCATACTTTAAATAGTTATTTGTATTTTTTGTAATATTTGTTTATGTCTTTCTGGTTGACAAAGAAACATATGTTTTATATCATTTCCCTACTGGTCCTATCCTATTGCTTGAAATTTAGTACATTTTTTCTTCTTGAAATCACATTTGCTTCTTTCTTAATTTTCATTCTCAATTTGTTCCAAACATCCTCAAGCAATATTTCGCAAAGGAGGAATGAGAACTAAACTTCCTGAGTTCTTGCAAACTTTACTCTCATATTTATTTTGTTGTTGTTGTTGGTTTGGGTTTTTTTTTCATCTATTTTATTTTGAATGTCTCAATTTTTTTAAGATGTGGGGTACAATTCAGGATTAGATATACAAGTGGTCATTGTACAGGTAAAGTTTGGGCCTCCCTTTGGCCCCCTTTCACCTGGTTTGAGATCAGGCACCCATATTGATGTTATGTGCCCCATTCCCTCCCCTGGAAGTGTCCTGCTCCTGCCAATCCCTTTCTAATAGTATTATGGTAAGTGTTCAGCGTCCACTTATGAATGAGAACATGTGGTACTCAGTTCTTTGTTTCTTTTGATAGATCACTGAGTATTATAGACTCTAAATCCATCCAAGTTGCTGTGAATTCCATGTTTGTCCTCTATGACTGCATAATATTCCATCATATATATGTACCTCATCTTAAAAATCCAGTCCAACTTCAGTGGGCAGCACGGTTGGTTACTATTGTGAATAGTGCTGTAATAAACATGCGTGTGCAGGTATCTTTTTGGTAGAATGATTTGAGTTCCTCCGGGTATTCCCAGTAGGGAGATTGTTGGGTCATATGGAAGGTCAATGTCTAATTATTTTAGATATCGTCACACTTTTTCATTGAGGTTGAACTAGTTTGCATTCCCATCAGTAGTGTAGAAGTGTTCCCTTTTCTCCGTGTCCTCACCAGAATCTGTTTTTTGTTGTATTAATGATGGCCATTCTTACTGGGGTTAGGTGATATCTCAATGAGGTTTAGATTTGCATTTCTCTGATGATTAGTGAGGCTGAGCACTTTTCATGTGTCTGTTGGCTGCCCATATGTCTTCTTTTGAGAAGTATCTATTCATGACTTTTGCCCACTTTTTAATAGAGCTGTTTGTTTTTTTTCCTTTTGGCATGTTTGAATTCCTTGTAGATCCTGGATGTTAGGTTTTTGTCAGATATACAATTGGCAAATATTTTTTCCCATTTTGTGGGCTGTGCCCCCACTCTCTTGATGGTTTCTTTTGCTTTGTAGAAGCTTTTCACTTTAATGAAGTTCCACTTGTCTATCTTACCTCTATGACATGGACATCTGGAATTTTGATCAGGAATTGGTTGCCTACTCCGATTCCCATAAGGGTGTCTCCTGCATTTCCTAAAGAAGATTCTTATAGTTTGAGGTTTTACGTTTAGGTCTTTGGTCTATTTAGAGTTGATTTTTGTGTATGAAGATAGGTAGGTTAGTCCTGGTTCAATCTTCTACATGTGGTCAGCCAGTCTTCCCAGCACCATTTAATGAATGGGTTCTCCTCTCCCCAGTGGTTGTTGTTCGAGGCTTTGTCAAAGATGAATTGGTTGAGAAATTGAGGCTTTGCTTCTGAAATCTCTATCCTGTTCCATTGGTCTATATGCCTGTTCTTGTACCAGTACCAGGCTGTTCTGATTATTGTAGCCTTATAGTAAAGTTTAAAGTCTGGAAGTGTGATACCTCCTACTTTGCTTCTTTTGCTGTGGATTGTTTTGGATATTTGTGGTTGTTTATGTTTCCATATTAATTTTTGTATTGTTGTTTCTAGGTCTGAGAAGAATGATGTTGGTAATATGAGTATTGCGTTGAATCTGTAGATTGCCTTTGGTAGGATGGAAAACTTATCAATGTTGATTCTTCCTATCTATGAGCAAGGAATATTTTTCCATTTGCTTGTGTTTTCCTGGACTTATTTGAGCAGTGTTTTGTAGTTTTCATTGTAAAAGTCTTTCACTTCTCTGATTAGGAAAATGCTGAGGTATTTCTCTTTTTTTGTGGCTATTGTGAACGGGATTGTGCTTTCTTATTTGTCTCTCTACCTGTTTGTTGTTGGTGTATAAGAATGCAACTGTCTTTTCCACATTTATTTTGTACTCTGATACTTTGCCAAAGTCCTTTATCAGTGCAAGGAGGTTTTTGACAGATTTGCTTGGATTTTCGAGGTATGGGATCATATCATCAGCAAAGAGGGATAACTTAACTTCCTGTTTTCCTATTTGTATACTCCTGATTTCCTTCTCTTGTCTAATTGCTCTAGCCAGGACTTCCAACTATGTTGAACAAGAAGGGTGAGAGTGGGTAGCCTTATCTCGTTCTGGTTTTCAGGAGAAATGCTTCCAGTTCTCTGTTTAGCTATGTTGGTTGTGGGTTTATCATAGATGGTGCTTACTATTTTGAGGTATGGTCCTTCTATGCTTGGGTATTCAAGGATTTTTATGAAGAAGCGTTGCTGGATTTTATCAAAAGCTTTTTCTGTATCTAATGATATAATCATATGGTTCTTATTTTTATATCTGTCGATGTATTTAATTACATTTATGGTTTTGTAGATGTTGAACCAGGCCTACATCCCAGGGATGAAGCCTACTTGGTCATGGTGGATGATTTTTTGAAATGTGTTGTTGGATTCAATTTGCTAGAATCTTGTCGAGAATTTTTGCATCTATGTTCAACAGAGATAACGACCTACAGTTCTTTTTTTGTTGGATCTTTACCTGATTTGGGTATCAGTGTGATGCTAGCTTTATAACATGATTTGGGGAGAGTTCCATCTTTCTCAATTGCCTGGAATACTTTCAATAGGATTGGTATCAACTACTCCTTGTAGGTTTTATAGAATTCTGCTGGAAAACTGTCTGGTTCTGGGCTTTTTTTTTTTTTTTTGGGTAGATAGTTTTCTTATGATGGAGTCATTTTCCCGGTTGTTATTGGTCTATTTAGTGTCTCAATGTCTTCTTATTTCAGCCCTGGGAGTGTGTGATATCAGAAAGTCCTCCATTTCATTTAAGTTATTGAGGTTTTTTTCCATACATGTGTGCATAGTAACATCTGATAACCTTTTGTATTTCTTCGGGGTCAGTTGTGATTTGATCTTTTGCATTTCTTGTTTTGTTTATTTGGATTTTTTCTCTCTTTTTGTTGGTCAATCTTGTTTATCTTCTCAAAGAATCAGCCTTTTGTTTTGTTGATTTTTTTCTATGATATTTTTGTCTTCTATGTCCTGTATTTGGGCTTTTACTTTAGTAGTCTTGATTCTTCTGCTAAAGTTGGGGTTTTGGTGGTTTTGCCTTTCCAGATCCCTTAGGAGATTTGTTAGGCTGTAAATTGTGATTTTTCCATTTTCTTGATATATGTTCATAGAGGTATAAATTCCCCCCTTAGAATTGTTTTCATAGCATCCCAGAGGTTTTGGTGAGATGTTTCATTATTTACATTTGTTTCCAGGAATCTTTTTACTTTCATATTTGATAGATGTTTTGACAGTGTAGATAATTTTATATTTAAATGAATTTTCCTTCAGTATTTTGATGGTTTTGCTTCATTGTTATCAAACATTCATTATTGTAAATGAAAAGTCTGATGATGCCAGTCTGTTTTGTATTTGTAGGTAAACTATTTTTTCCTTCTCCGGAAGGTTTAAAAATCTCTGTATTTGGGACATATGAAATTTCACAAATATGTGCCTAAGAGAGAGTATGCATTTTGAGAGACTTATCCCTTTTTTCTGATAAGTCCTTTTAAAATTAATTAATTAATTAAAATAACATACATAAGCATATTATACAAATAGTACTATAAACCTACATATATTCATGTACCACTCAACCAGCCTCGACAATAATCAATTTATTGACAATCCTGTTTCATCTTAACCATCCAATGTCCCTCCAACTCAATTATGAGGGGTCCCCAAAAAACTGGAGTTATCTTTTGTAGGATGGGCCCCTTGTAGTATACTTGGAATTTGTTTCTCCTAATCAAATGGTCAACCAAAAATTTTATCTGGAAGTTTTGAGAAGGTTGCATCATGATTTGAGGAAGAAACGCTCTGAGTTGTGGCAAACAAGTGACTGGTTCTTCTACCACGACAATGTACTTACCCATACCATGCTGAGTGTTCAGCAGTTTTGACCAAAAGTGGCACTATCACTGTGTCCCATCCTCCCTATTCCCCCATCTAGACCTGAGCAACTTTTTTTGGTTTGTTTCCCTGGATGAAAAAAGTCTTCAAAGGAAAATATTTGCCCATGTGGAAGAGGTGAAGCAAAAAATGGCAGAAGCACTAAAAGCATCACATTGACAGGTTCAAAAACTGTTTTGAGCAGTTGAAAACACATCTTGATAGGTGTATTGCATCAAATGGAGAGTACTTTGAAGGTGACTAAATTTTAAACATGTAAGAAAAAATACACAGTTTTTTATAAATAAATTTCATTTTTTGGGTCCCCCTCCTTGTATTTTGAAGCAAATCTAAAACATCATTTTACCCACAAATAAGTTATTATATTCTTCTGAAAGATAAGGAATTTAAAAATCATAAGCTACACTAAAAACAATTCCCTAGTATCATCAAATATCTAGTATACTGTAACATTTTCCTGATTTGTGCTCTCTTTCTCTCTCTCTCTCTGTTTGTATGTGTGTGTTAAGTATGTTTCAATCAGGATTCAAATAAAGTTCTCATCTTGGAATTAATTTATATGACTCTTAAGCCTAATTTAATATACAAACTTTCCCTCTCTCCGTTTCTCTATTTTAGACTATTTATTTAGTTTATCTTTCTGGAATCCTTTTTGGGTAGATATTTTCCTTTCTGGACTTTGAATTCTCTTTAAGTATTCTCTTATTTTCTGTTTCTTTGAATTTTTTTTGCTCTGTGTTCAGTTTCTTTAATTTTAGTATCTATGGAGTTCTCTTATTGAAATATATATTCTTCTCCTCTCTGTGTTTCTTTTCCATGACATCTTGTTCTTATTCTATTGGATGCAATGTCTTCTCATGCCTCTTTTAGAATTCCAATTTTGTATGCACTCTTTTATTTTCTGAATTTTATCTGTTTACTCTGGGATAAATCTTTCTATTTATTTGATTTATTCTTTTCTTTCATGCTGTAAATTTTCTTAAAGTGCTAATGGCCCTTGTCTGTTGATTTATATTTAAATCAACAGCAGCTCTGTAATTGTTTCTGTTTCTACCAAGTTTCACTTTAGTGTGATGGCCAAGAAACAAGCTATTATAATTATGCATCCCAACTGCCAGAATATGAAAACCTGCCTTGATTATTGTAGCTTTGTAGTATGTTTTCAAATCAGGAAACATGAGTCCTACAACTTTGTTCTTTTTCAATATATATATATATTTACTATTCTGGGTCTCTTGCATTTCCATTACATTTTAGAATCTATTTGTCAATTTCTGAAAAATAAAAACGACTACTGATATTGATAGTAATTGCTTTAAATCTGTGTACATTTTAGGGGAATATTGCCATTTTAGCAATAGTAAGTATTTTGATCCATGTACATGGAATTTCTTTCATTTACTTAGGCCTTTTTTATTTTTCAACAATGCTCTATAATTTTCTTTGTACAAGTTTTGCACTTTTTAAAGTTAAATTTAATCCTAAATACTTTATTCTTTTAATATGATTGAAGTGGAATTGACTTTTAAGTTTCATTTGTGGAGTATTCATGGCTAATGTATAGAATCACACTTGATTTTTTATGTTGCTTTTGTATTCTGCTACCTTGCTAAAATTGTTTCTTGGTTCTAATAGTATTGTGTGTGTGTGTGTGTGTGTGTGTGTGTGTGTTTCTTAGAATTTTTATATACAAAGTCACAGAGATATTTCTTCTTCTTTCTTACTGGTCTGAATTACATCTGGATTATTTCCTTTCCTTGCCTAGTTGCTAGGACTTTCAGTTCAGTGATTAATTGAAATGACAAGAGTGCGCATCCTTGTTTTGTTTATGAACTTAAGGAACAGCTTTTAGTTTTTTTCACCATTGAGTATGACGTTAGCTAAGGATTTTCATAAATGCCCTTTGTCGGATTAAGGAAGTTTCCTTTTATTTCTAGATTATTAAATATTTTTATCATGAAAAAGTGTTGGGTTTTGTCAAATGCTTTTTGTTAATCAACTGAGATCATCATGTGTTTTTCCTTTATTTTCCAGTTAATGTGGTATATTAACTGAATGATTTTAAAATATGTTTAATAAACTTGTAGTCTTAATAAAAATCCCACTTTGTCACAAAGTATAACCTTTTAATATACTGCTATATTCAACTTACTCATATTTTGTTGAGGAGTTTTGTGTCTATAGTCAGAGGGGATAAGATGCTTTATTTCCTGTGATGCCTTTGTTTTTAGTATTAGGGTAATGCTGGCCTCACAGAATGAGTTTGAAAGTGGTTCCTTCTTTTCAACTTTTTGAAAACATTTGAGAATAATTGGTGTAAATTCTTCTTTAGATATTTGGTGAAATTCAGTGAAATCATCTGGGCCTGGGATTTTTGTGTGTGTGGGAGTAGGTTTTTGATTAGTAATTCAGTTTGTTTTATTGTTTTAGATCTATTCAGATTTTCTATTTCTTCATCAACCAGTTTTGGTACTTTGTGTGTTTTTAGAGATTATTTTATCCAGGTTATCCAATTTGTTGGCATATGATTGTTTATAGTATTCTCTAACAGTTTAAAAAAATTGCTTTTGAAAAGTTGGTAATAGCGTTCCTCCTTTCATTCCTGATTTTAGTAATTTGAGTCCTTGCTCTTTCTCTTGGTTTGTCTAACTAGAGGTTTGTCAGTTTTGTTAATCTTTTCAAAGAGCCAACTCTTGGTTTTTGTTGCTTTTCTTTATTATTTTTCATTTCTATATTTTACTTATATCTGCCCCAATAGTTATTATTTACTTACTTTTCCATGATTTGGATTTAGGTTGCTCTTCTTTTTCTTTCTTTTTTTTTGAGTTAGAGTCTCACTCTGTTGCCCAGGCTGGAGTGCAGTGTCACACTCGTGGCCACTGGAGCCTTGACCTCCTGGGCTCAGGTGATCCTTCCACCTCAGCCTTACAAGTAGCTGGAGCTACAGGCACATGACACCATGCTCGTTAACTTTTTGATTTATTGTAGAGATGAGGTCTTGCCAAGTTGCCCAGGCTGGTCTCAAACCCATGGCCTCCTATCATCTTGGTCTCCCAAAATGCTGGGATAATAGGCATAAGCCACCATGCCTGGCCTGTTCTTTTTCTAATTTCTTTCTTTTTTTAAATTTTAAAGATGTAGGTACAATTCAGGATTAGTTATACAAGTTGTCATCATATAGGTAAAGTTTGGGCCTCCCTTTGGTCCCCTCTTTGCCTGGTTTGAGATCAGGTACCCTTATTTATGTTGTGTCCACCCCACACCCCCACTCCCACCCAGAGGCAATATACTGACACTACCAAACCCTTTCTTATAGTATTATATTAAATGTTCAAGGTCTGCTTATGAGTGAGAACATGTGGTACTCTGTTCTTTGTTTCTGTGATAGATCACTGAATTCAATAGACTCTAAATCCATCCAAGTTGCTGTGAAGTCCATATGTTTGTCCTTTTTTATGGCTACATAGTATTCCATTGTGTATATGTACCACATTTTTAAAAATTCAGCCCAGTTTCAAGGGACAGCACAGTTAGTTCCATGTTTTTGCTATTGTGAATAGTGCAATAAACATGAGTGTTCAGATATCTTTTTTGTAGAATGATTTGTGTTCTTCTGGGTGTATTCCTAGTAGGGGGATTGTTGGATCAAATGGAAGGTCAATGTCTAGTCCTTTTAGAAATTGCCACACTGTTTTCCAAAGAGGTTGGACTAGTTTGCATTCACACCTGCAGTATAGAAGCATTCCCTTTTCTCTGCATCCTCTCCAGTATCTGTTGTTGTTTTATTAATGATGTCTATTCTTACTGGAGTTGGTATCTCAATGTGGTTTTGATTTGCATTTCTCTGATGATGAGTGAGGCTGAGCACTTTTTCATGTGTCTATTGGCTGCCTGTATATCTTCTTTTGAAAAGTGTCTATTCATGTCTTTTGCCCACTTTTTAATGGGGCTGTTTTTTTTTTTTTTTTTTTCCTTTTGGCACATTTGAGCTCCTTATAGATCCTAGATGTCAGGCCTTTGTCAGATGTACAGTTGACAAAATTTTTTCCCCATTCTGTAGGTTGTCTCCCTGCTCTCCTGATGGTTTCTTTTGCATTGCAGAAGCTTTTCAGTTGGATGAGGTCCCACTTATCTATCTTATCTCTTATGGCATGGGCACTCAGGGTTTTGGTCAGGAATTGGTTGCCAGTTTCAATTTTCATAAGAGTGTCTTCTGCATTTTCTAAGCTTCTTATAGTTTGAGGTTTTACATTTAGGTCTCTGATCCACTTAGAGTTGGTTTTTTTGTATGGTGATAGGGTGGAGTTCTCTTTCAATCTTCTGCATGTGGCCAGTCAATTTTCCAGCACCATTTACTTAATAGGTTCTCCTCCTCCCAGTGGTTGTTGATGGAGGCTTTGTCGAAGATGGGTTAGTTGAGAAATTGAAGTTTTGCTTCTGAAATCTCTATCCTGTTCCATCAGTCCATATGCCTATTCTTGTACCAATTCCAGGCTGTTTTGATTATTGTAGCTTTATAGTAAAGTTTAAAGTCTGGAAGTGTGATACCTTCTGTTTTGCTTCTTTGGCTGCGGATTGTTTTGGCTATTCATGGTCATTTATGTTTCCATATGAATTTCTGCATTGTCATTTCCAGGTCTGAGAAGAATGATGTTGGTAATTTAATGGGTATTTGTTGAATCTGTATATTGTCTTTGGTAGGATGGACAGTTTATCCTTGTTGATTCTATCCATGTGCATGGGCAATTTTTCCATTTGTTTGTGTCTTCTTGGATTTCTTTGAGCAGTGTTTTGAGGTTTTCATTCTAAAGAACTTTCACTTCTCTGGTTAGTAAGGTGCCAAGATATTTCATTTTTTAGTGTGGCTATTGTGAATGGGATTGTGCTTTTTATTTGTCTCTCTGCCTATTTGTTGTTGGTGTATAAGAATGCAACTGTCTTTTGCATATTTATTTTGTACCCCAATACTTTGCCAAAGTCCTTTATCAGTGAAAGCAGGTTTTGACAGATTCTTTTGGATTTTCAAGGTATAGGATCATACTGTCAGCAAAGAGGGATAACTTGACTTCCTCTTTTCCTATTTGGATGCTCCCGATTTCCTTCTCTTGTCTAATTGCTCTAGCTAGGACTTCCAACACAATGTCGAACAAAACAGGTGAGAGTTGGCAGGCTTGTCTCATTCCAGTTTTTCAGAGAAATGTTTCCAGTTTCTGTACATTTAGCAATGTGCTGGCTGTGGGTTTATCGTAGATGGGGCTTACTATTTTGAAGTATGTTCCTTCTGTGCCTAGGTGTTCAATGGTTTTTATCAGGAAGGGATGCTGGATTTTACCAAAAGCTTTTTCTGTATCTAATATAATTATGTGGTTCTTGTTTTTACATCTGTTAATGTATTTAATTAAATTTATGGTCTTGCAGATGCTGAACCAGTCCTGCATCCTGGGGATGAAGCCTATTTGGTCATGGTGGATGATTTTTGAGATGTGTTGTTGGATCCGATTTGCTAGAATCTTGTTGAGAAATTTTGCATGTATGTTCATTAGGGACATTTGTCTGTAGTTCTCTTTGGATAACTGTCTGTTGAATTGTTATCCAGTTTTGGTATCAGTGTGATGTTAACTTCATAAAATGATTTGCAGATGATTCTGTCTTTCTTAATTGCCTGAAATGCTTTCAGTAGGATTGATATCAGCTTTTCCTTGTATGTATGTAGAATTCTGCTGGAAAGATGTCTGGTCCAGGGCTTTTTGTTAGGTAGTTTTCTTATGTTGGAGTCAATTTCCAGAGTTGTTATTGGTTTATTTAGTGTCTCAATGTCTTCTTGTTTCAACCTTGGGAGGTTGTGTGATGTCAGAAAGCTCTTCATTTCATTTAGGTTATCAGTTTTTTTCCATACAGGTGTGCATAGTAATCTCTGATAATCTTTTGTATTTCTTTAGTGTCAGTTGTGATTTGATCTTTTGTTTTCTGATTGTGTTTTTGGGGACCTTTTCTCTCCTTTTCTTGGTCATACTGTCTAAAGGTCCGTCAATCTTTTTGGTTCTTTCAAAGAACCAACTTTTTGTTTTGTTGATTTCTTCTATGATATTTTTGTCTTCTATGTCCTGTATTTGAACTTTTATTTTGGTTATCGGGATTCTTCTGCTAATGTTATGGTTTTAGCAGTCTTGTCTTTCCAGCTCCCTTAGGCAATTCATTAGGCTGTTAACTTGTGATCTTTCCATTCTCTTGATGTGTACTTGTAGAGATATAAATTCTCCTCTTAGAACTATTTTCATGGCATCCCAGAGGTTTTGGAAGGATGTTTCTTTGTTTTCATTTATTTTCAGGAATTGTTAAATTTCTGTTTTGATTTTTGTGTTGACCCAGTAGTCATTCAGCATCATACTGTTTAATGTCCATGCCTTGGTGGGTTTTGGGGGGATTTTGGTGGTGTTTATATTTATTTTTATTTCACTGTGGTCTGAGAAGGTGTGTGACAGTATTTTGATATTATGAAATTTGTTTATGCTTGATTTTTGGCCAAGGATATGAAATTTGTTTATGCTTGATTTTTGGCCAAGGATACGATCAATCTTGGAGTACATTCCATGTGGTGATGGAATGTACATTCTGTGGTAGATGGGTGGGATATTCTGTAGGGATCTATTAAGTCCATCTGGTTGAGTGTCAAGTTGAGGTTCTGAATCCCTGTTGACTTTTTGTCTTGATCATCTATCTAGGTTGTTAGTGGGGTATTTAAGTCCCCAGCTATAATAGTGTCCATATTTATTTAGTTTACTTTGTAGTTGCTTTATAAATGCTGGTGCTCCTATGTTGGGTACATATATGTTTAGGATGGGTATTTCTTGTTAATGGATTGAAACTTTTATCATTATGTAGTGTACTTCTATATATTTTTAAATTTTTGATAGCTTATAGGATGTTTTGTTTGATATTAAGATCATGACTCCTGCCTTCTTTTGTGATCCATTCACCTGGAAACTCGTTTTCCATCCTCTAATTTTGAGTCTGTGTGCACCCCTTGTGTTGATATGACTGTTCTGGATGCAGAAAATTACTGGGTATTGGTTTTTATATAGCTTGACATTCTGTGTCTTTTCATTGGTGCATTTAGTTCATTTACATTCAGGCTGATTATTGAGATGTGATTGTTCATCTCTGTCATGATGTTCTTACAAAGTTTTGTCTTTGTTTTATTTTATTTTTGAGATTGATGTATGTGTGTGTTTTCAAGTTTTCAGTTGCAATGCATTCTCTGTTTATTCTGTGTTCTGCTTTTCTCTTGGGAAGTGCGTGGTCATTCTTTTTTTTTCTTTTGTGCTGAATACCTTTTTAAGCATCTCCTGTGGAGCTGGTCTGGAAGCTGTATAATCTCTTAGGGATTAGATGTCTGGGAAGGATTTTAATTCTCCCTCGCTGAGCTGGGCTGGGTAGGAAATACTTGGATGAAATTGATTATCTTTGAGGACTTTGAATAATGAACTCCAATCTCTTCTAGCTTGTAGTGTTTCTGCTGATAGGTCTGCTACTATTCTGATTGGTCTTCCCTAGTATGTGGTCTGACCTTTCTGTCTTGCTGCCTTTAGGATTTTTTCTTTTGTGCCTACTTTGTATAGGCAAATTGCCATGTGTCTAGAAGTTGGTCTTCTCATCTGTGTCTTGTGGGGGTTCTCTGTATCTCTTGTGTTTGGATGGTTACATCTCTGGTGAGATGGGGAAAATTTTCTTTTGTAACCTCATGGAATACTTTCTCCAAGTTGCTCTTCATTTCCCTTTCTTCTTCTGGGATAGCAATCAGGCATAGTTTTGGCCTCTTGATATAATCACACATCTCTTGTTGGCTTTGTTCTTTCTTTCTGAGTTTTCTTTCTATGATTTTAAAGACTAGTCAGGTTAATTCCATGTTTTGGTCTTCAAGTTCTGAGATTCTTTCTTCTACTTGATTACAAGTTCTTTCAGTGTTACATCTTGTCTTTCTTGATCTTATTCACTCTTTGCATCCATTCCTTAATTCATGTTGTATTCTGGGGCCAGTCACTGGTGACTTCCACTGTTTTGGCTCTGGGGTCTGATTTTTCAAGCTTTTTCTCTTTGTAACACTGGGAATTACCTGTGTTCCTATGTTGATTTTTCCTCATTTGTGACATATCTCTTTCTTTTTTTTTTAGTTCTGTTATCCAGTGACAGTGAGAGAAACTTTCACTTTTGATGTTTGCTCAGCCCTCTGTTTTTCCCTGATCAGAGCTCTGAATTTGTTCTATTTTAAAACAGGGATTTGTGTGGGAAGCTTTGCTGTCTCTTATATTTTTGATAGTTGAGTAAGGTGGAGGATGTTGAGCTAGGATTCAGAAATGACTTGCAAATTACAATGTTCATTGATTATGGTATGGGTTCCCTGAGACCCACTCCCTGCCACTACTCTATAAGCCTATGCAATGGGTACATGTGTGTACCCCCGAGTCCAAGATACAGTAACAATGAGGAGAACAGAAAAGTAGAATGAATTGAGACAAACAAAAATTTTTTTAAGAAAATTTAAAAAACCCACAAAACTACAAGAGCAGAAACCAAAGCCAAAAACAATTAAACAGGGCAACCCTCCTGGCTCCCTGTGGGAGCTTTTCTGTTCTCTCAATAAATACTGCTTAAAAACAAAAACAAAACAATAAAACACACACAGATATACACATACCAAAATAAACTGGAACCGCAACAAAGCAAAGCAAAACAAACAACAACAACAAAAGAAAAAGCCAGGAAAACCAAACACACACACACACACACACACACACACACACACACACACACACACACACCACCCAACCCAAAATGAAAGAAGAAGAAAAAGAGGAAAAAAAAGAAAGAATAAGAAAAAAAAAGGAATTCAAATCGAACTTTACACGTGTATTCACACTCACATTGTACTAAAAAAACAGAAGAACAAAAATGCAAAAACAAACAAAAAGCTGAAAGATGAACACTCAATCCTTCACATTCACACATAAGCAGAAAATAAAAAATGAAAGAAGAAAAAAGAGAAAAAAAGGGGGGATGCAGATTGAACCCTCACATACACATTCATGCACAAAGGAAAAATATTAAAAAATTTTAAAAAATAACCTGCCCTCTTGTGGCAGGTTTTGTACTTGCTCCTCTCAGCTGCTCCTCTGCTATCTCCTGCAGAGCTTCAGCTTCTTTCACAATCTTCCCATTGTCTGGCCCAGGGAAGGAGGAGGGGGCAATAAGGGTGGTTGGGCTTCAGTCCTCCCCTCCCACTCTAGTATGGTCAGGGGAACCCCTCTGGTGGGGAGGTGTGGGAATGTCTCTTCCCCAGGTATTGGTGGGGGGTGTCCCCCAGCCAGGTTTACCCTGGAGTGGAATCCTCCTATTGTGGCTGACATCCAGGCTCTGCCTGAGTTCGTCCCTCTCAACTGTATCCCAGTGTGTGGGTCTGATGTTCAGAGGATAGCTGTGGAGGAAGGGGTTGGGTCAACCCTGGACTCACCGCTGATCTCTTTGGGGTCTTCCTCATCCTTTTCTGGCCACATTCTTTGTCCCATGGCTGAATCAGGGTAGGGGGTGGAGCACCAGAGACTCAGCAATTGTCCTGTTTCTCTGGAGTTTGTGCTTTCAGGGTATTCCATCTGGGTCACAATTATCCCCTGAGTAGTTAATCCACCAGCCACAGAAATCAGGTTGGATCTGTTGCTCCATGGTGAGCAAGTGGAGCACTTCCCTTCCCTGCCCAGTTTTCAAGATGATGGCAGAGTGTTTCCTTCATCTTCTCCAGTTTTATCCTGGACGAAGGGGTTGGGTCAGCCCTGGACCCAGTGGGGCTCTGCCTCTGGGCTCCCTCACTGTGCTCCCTCTACAGCCCTTGCTGCCAGAATCCGGCCAGTCACTATAGTGGTGAGGCAGAGCTTGGAGCCGGAAGTCTCTCCTCTAACTTCTTTCTTTCTTTCTTTCCTTCTTTCTTTCCTTCTTTCTTTCTTTCTTTCCTTCCTTCCTTCCTTCCTTCCTTCCTTCCTTCCTTCCTTCCTTTCTTTCTTTCTTTCTTTCTTTCTTTCTTTCTTTCTTTCTTTTTGAGTTGGAGTCTCATTCTGTCACCGAGTCTGGAGTACAGTGGCATTCATGGCAACCCCAGCATCAGCCTGCTGGGCTCCAGTAATCCTTCTGCTTCCAAGTAGCCTGAACTACAGGTGCACACTACCACACCTGGCTAATTTTTCATTTATTGTAGAGACGGGACTTTGCCAAATTGCCTGGGCTGGTCTTGAACCCATGGGCTCAGGCAATCCACTTGCCTTGGTCTCCCAAAGTGCTGGAATTACAGGTTGAACCATCGAGCCCTGCCTCCTCTAATTTCTTAGGATAAACTTTAAGTTAGTAATTTGAGATATTTCTTCCTTTTTTAATATTAACCTTCATAGCTACAAATTTTCCTGTAAGCATTGCTTTAGTTGTATACCATAAATTTTTTGCATGTTGTATTCTTATTTTCATTAATCTCCCAGAATTCCCATGATTTTTTTTTTTTTTGGATTTGTGGATTATTTGAGAGTGTGTTGTTTAACTTCTGCACTATATAAATTTAGCCAAATTCCTACTGTTATAGATTTCTAATTTAATTCCATTGTGATCAGGTTTTCCTGTAAGCACTGCTTTAGTTGTATACCATAAATTTTTTACATGTTGCAGTTTTATTTTTATTAATCTCCCAGTATTTTTTTTATCATTATAAAATATACTTCTTTATCTTTAGTAAATTTTTTTTGGTCTCAAATTCTATTTTGTTGGATATTAGTATAGCTATTTCAGCTGTTTTTATTACTGTTTTCATGATACGTCTTTTTCTATCCTTATATTTTCAACCTTTTGTGTTTTTGAATCTAAAGTGTGACTCTTGTAGACAACATATAGTTGGATCATATTTTTAAAATTCATTCTTCCAACCTCAGTCTTTTGATGGGAATGTTTCATCCATCTACAGTTAACATAATTACTAATAATGTAGAACTTACATCTGCCATTTTGTCATTCTTTTCTATATAACTTATGTCTTCTTTTTTCTACTGTTTCTACATTACTACTTTTTTGTGTGTTAAATATAATTTTTTTAGGGTACCAATAAATTTTTTGCTTATTCTTTTACTTTCTATTTTTTTGGAATTTTTTAGTGATTGCCTTGGGGATTATAATTAACATGTCAACTGAAAACAATCTACTTCAAACTAATGTTAATTTAATTTTAATAATGTGCAAAAATAATATTCAACATAGCTCTGTTTTTTTCTTTACCCTCTCCTTTCTGCCATTATCATCTATACAAATTATATTTTTATACATGATAAGCCCATCAACACATTTTTAAATTACTGCTTTATGCAGTTGTCTTTCAAATAAGTTAGGACAATTGTTAAAAAAAATACATTTACATTATTTTTACATATACTTGTATAGTTACTTTTACTAGTGCTTTTTATTTCTTCATGCCAATTTGTGTCACTAACTAGTGTCTTTTCATTTGAGTCTGAAGGATTCCTTTTAGTATTTCTTGCAGGAAAGGTATACTAGCAATAAGTTATTTCATTGTTTAAAATCTGGCAATATCTTACTTACTTTTTCTTTTTCATTTTAAAGGATAGTTATGCTGACAGAGAATTCTGGATTGACATTTTTCCCCCAGCACCAAGAATCACTTTCTGACCTCCATGGTATCTGATGAGGAGTCAGTGTTTTGTATTGAGGATCTCTTTTATAATGAGTCATTTTTTCCTATGATGCTTCAAGATTTTTTTTATCTTAAGCATTAAATATTTTGACTAAAATAGGTCTAGATGTAGATCTTTTAAATATATTCTATTTGGAGTTCACTGAGCTTCTTGGTGTGAACGTTAATATTTTTAGACAAAAATGAGATATCTCTGAGCATTATTTATTTTTATGTTTTCCTTCCCCTTTCTCTCTCCTCTTCTTCCAGTTCTCCCATTATATATGTGCTGGTACACTTAATGATGTATCAAAGGTCACCATTTACAACAGTTTATTTAAGGTCTTTGACTAGTAAGTACAACATCTGGTTTTCCTCAGGGATCATTTTTATTAATGGCTTTTATCTTTCATATGGTCCATACTTTCCTGGTTATCAGCATGTTTCATTGTTTTTAAGCTGGAAAACTCAAATAATACAATGTGAAAATGTTGAAAAATCAGTTTTCCCTTCCCTTGGGACTTGTTGCCATTATTGTTTGGGTGTTTAGTGACTTTTCTTGACTAATTTTGCAGTCTGAACTCTTTGCATGTGTAGCCACCAAAATCTCTAGGTAGCCACCCAAATAGCTAGGTTAACTTTGTGGTCAGCTAATGATTGGACAGAGATTTTCTTAAATACCTAAACCAAAAAAACCTCCACTCTTTGCTGAGGTGGGGCACATCTTCAATGCATTGTTTAGCAATTTACAAATCTTCCTTAGTCTTCACTTTCTGGTTGCACAGAGCCTATAGGTCAATCAGAGGTGAAAACACAGGTCTTTTTCAGATCTTTTCTGGGCACACTTACAGACTTGTACAAGCTTTTGGTCTTCTAGATTTTCAAAATTATTGAGCTTTTCAATATTTGCTATGGACATATCATTATCCAGCTTTTTCTTTTAAATGTTTGAGCCAGTTTCTTCCTTGCTCAAGTGATATTGCTACCTTAGGCCACTGAAATTTTAAACAATTGCCACTGATTGTTTTTGACAAACATCTTGAAGATAAGGTTTTATATGGTAATATCTGAATCAGGTCAAATAAAGATGAGTCCTGAAAATAGAGTTTTGCCAGAGAGCTACCAGACAGGTAAAAGAGTGATTATTTTCTGGGGATAGTGTTTTTTTGGGAGCTTCAAAGCATCTTCCCCCTTTAAGTGGCTGATAGGTTGCTGTTTTTTACAACTTTCATGGTTTTGAGGCTGGTAGTTTTAAAGGTTACTGCAGAGCTGGGCAGAAGGGGATGAGAATACAACAAGTTAAAACTTCACAAAGCATATTGCTCTTACCTAGTTTCAGCTGTTTTTCTTTAATAAATTCTCCTCAGATTGTTGCAAGCCTTTGATTAATTTTTAGAAGTCTGAATAAGTTGATTTTGACAATTCCTCAGTTTTCTTATTGTTTTGTGGAGTGACAGACTTCCAGAGGTGCTGACCCCACCAAACTGGAAGTTCTTATTTTGCTGTCATTTAAATGCAGTCTCAGGTGGAAAGAGGTAAAATGCTTGTAAATATCATATCTTGATATGGTTATATTGATTTTTTAAATTAAATTTTCATATTTCTTTTTTTCTTGTAAGATACTGGCTACAACACATCTCACAATGGCAAATTATTTTACAATCGTGCTTCAAGGTTTGTGAACATGGAGTTTTAGCTTAGAAAAGAACACATCTATGACTGATCCAGTGACTTTGATTTTGAAGGCAACCAAATGTGGTAGATGATTACTTGCCCATAGGCCTTATTTTTAAAGGATGCCATTTGAAAGATATGACTATTTTTTTTCTTGTGTTAATTCTCTTAAACATTCACAGGAATTGTCATTATAGAGTTTTGTTTTTAGTGGTGGATAAACTGAAGTATCAAATTTTATTATTTAGATTTAATGATTATAACAAGTGGCTAAGGACTGTGGTTCTTTGAGCCTCTGTTCATCCTACTTGAGTTAGGTGATTGCATAAAAAAGGATTTAATAAATGATGAAGTTGGACCCAGTACTTTGCTACACCTTTATAGGAATATCAGAGATAGGGTGCAGCGGCCCCAGTCTCTGCCGTCCTTTAAAAATCTCCTGACATTTCCTGAGCCCGTGGGTTTGAGACCCGCCTGAGCAGGCAAGACCTCATCTCTACAATAAATCAAAAAATCAGCCGGGCGTGGTAGCGAATGCCTGTAATTCCTGCTACCCGAAAGGCTGAGGCAGAAGGATCGCCGGAGCCCAGCAGGTCGAGGCTGCGGTGGCCGGGGGTGGCCACTGCACTCCAGTCTGGGTGACAGAGTGAGACTCCAACTCAAAAAAAAAAAACAAAACCTCCTGATGTATTCTGTCTTTTCCTATTCCCCATACTCTTCAAAAGATTCTCTACAGGAAAAAACTGTTTAACTTACAGAACAAAACTCTACCTAGCATTTACAAATCAGCCCTTGACTGAAAGTATAATGAAAATATCAGTTTTCAGTTGGCAGGCCAAATAAAAGTTCTATTTTAGACACTTTTCTTTATTTTTTTTCAAATGTGCAACTTAAATTGTGATGATAGTTTCATATTTCCATAATCTATTTCTTTCTTTTTTTATATTGGGCCTGTTTAGGTCCCCAAACCCAGAATACTAATTTTGTTTTCATTTGATTCTTCTTTTCTTCTGAAAACTGCAAATTAAATCCTTTTATATTATTCCAAAAACTGGCTTCCTTTCTTTCCTCCATAATTTCTCAAATAATTGCTCCTTTGTGAAGAACCGAACAATAGTAAACCACTGGTAATCTGTTGCTGGTTTGAAACCTATATTTAACCAGCAAGTTGTTTAATCAGAAACATAATCTGATCTACTAGGTAACCACATTTTGTTTAATATATCTGAGAATAATATATCTCCATTTCTGACTGATGCATTCTCATTTAGTATCGTATACACAATAGAGACTTTCTAGTATAAAGTAAGACACCCTAAAATTAGATTATTCAATGAAATTTGAAAGTGGAACATTAAAAATTTAGCCAATATTTTATTTTTATTTTTATCACTCCACAGAAAGTTTTTGGAATGGTTGCTTTTACTACTTTTTTCATTTTCTTTGAAGCACTGAGTTCTTCATTATTATCAAATGTACATTTTGGATATGATTATGATTATATAAGATTGTGTTTCAGAGTTGAATACTTTGTGGGTTGTTTCTAGAGACACTGTCTTTTAAGCTAATTCCAAAGTAGAAATAAAAATGCTAGAGACTTGAGATTGAGTTCAGTGTAGTTGCTTCTCAGAAAACTTCATTTCTTAACTTTCTGTGGGTCTCCTTCTTATTCTTTTAACCCCTTGGTAAATCACTTCAGATTTTGATAAACTCGTTGGGTCTTCTTTACAGCATTTTCTATGATATGGTTGCAGTTCAACAGATTGGAGATCTCTGGGATTTTATCCTGCTTGGTTATTGGCCAGAGCCTCAATTTCCTTTTCTGAAGAATGGAGCAGTGTGTGTGTGGTGGAGGGGGAAAAGGGGTTGGGTTCAATGAGCTTCAAGACTTCTTTAGGCTCTTACTTTATATTTTTCTGTAACTCAAAGCAGAAATTATTTTAGTTGTGCAATATAAGCCCTAATTATCCATTGCTTTTGACTTTTCCTAATTTCCTGACAGTCATTATCTTTCTACATATTTCCACACATACATATTTAGTGTATATGTGTACACACATATGTATAGGTGCATATATTTTGTCTTTTATATTTTAGCCAGATGACATTTATTGAGTAGTTAGCATGAGGCGAATATTATTGTAACTGCTTTACAGTTAGAAGCTCATTTAATCCTTGTAACAAACACCCAGAGTATGTGTCAGGGAAATGAGGCACAGAGAGGTTAACTAACTTGCTCAAGATCACCCTGAGAGCAAGTAGCTGAAGTAAGACTCAAGCTCAAGTAGCCAACTGTCAGAATCATTTCTTCCTTCCTTCCTTCCTTCCTTCCTTCCTTCCTTCCTTCCTTCCTTCCTTCCTTCTTTCCTTCCTTCCTTCCTTCCTTCCTTCCTTCCTTCCTTCCTTCCTTCCAGTCTCACTTTTGTTGCCCAGGCTGGAGTGCAGTGGCATGCTCACAGCCACCGCAGCCTCGACCTGCTGGGCTCAGGCCATCCTTCTGTATCAACCTTCCAAGTAGCTGGAACTACAGATGCACACCACACCCAGCTAGATTTTGTGACTTATTGTAAAGACCAACTAGGTCTCACCCAGTTGCTCAGGCTGATCTCAAACTCCTGGGCTCAGGCAGTCCTCTGGCCCTACCTCCCAAAGTACTGGGATTACAGGCTGAGCCTCTGCACCCAACCCAGAATCATTTTTCTAACCATTGCACTGTACCATTCTTTGTGTTAGAATTCCATGTTCCATCTTAGCATAGCTTCAAGCTACTTTCTTTCTCTCTCTATCTCTCTTAATTTTTCTATTTTAAAGGTGTGGGGTACAATTCAGGGTTAGGTATACAAATGTTCATTATGCAGGTTCCCTTGTTGACAAAAGGTCATTACGCACTCCTCCCCCAGCAGATTTCCACTACTGCCAATCCCCCCTCCTCCCTCCCCTCACAGCTTCCTGCTACTGCCAATCCTTTTCCTATAGTATTATGATAAACGTTCAGGGTCCGCTTCTGAGTGAGAGCATATGATACTCAGTTCTTTGTTTCTGTGATACATCACCCAGTATTATAGACTCTAAGTCCATCCAGGTTGCTGCAAAGTTCATGATTTTGTCCTTCTTTATGGCTGCATAATATTCCATCATGTATATATGTACCACATTTTAAAAATCCAGTTCTCTTTTGTCGGGTAGCATGGTCAATAATGCTGCGATAAACATACGTGTGCAGGTATCTTTTCATAGAGTGATTTGAGTTTTCTTTTTTTTCTTTGTCTTTCACTGTGAAATTGTGTAAAATATCATTTCTCATTCATTGTTTCTCCTCTCCTTCACACACTCATTTCTCAACATTCATTGTTAAGGACTGTAGCATCTAGTTCAGCATCTCTCTTTCTTCTATATACTTCTGTTGTCTTTTCTGACCACAGGTGGAGATCTGGCTCTTCCCTTTGCTCTGCCTTATCAAGCCTAAATGCCTTCTTCTCTTTTCTACTTGCTACACACAGGAACTAGTGTTTGGGACCTCGTCACTATTTGTCCTGTTTCTGCAACATGGACTGCATTTTCTGGCCTTGATGTCTTTGATGGCTTGGTTCTTTCAACTTGGAATTCCAAGTTGTATTTGTTCCTCAAGACCTGAAAAAAATGCTATTTTCTCCATGAAGACTTTGTGATCCATCAATAAGAAGTCCCCTTTTCTTCCTCTAAAATCCTGTAATACCTTATCTAGATCTCACTGATAGCATCAATTTTCTACTACATAGTAGAATGAGGCTGGCATGGTTTGAACTCCTACCAGGAACTGGAGATACTGGGGATACAAAGGCATGATTCCAACTGAATAAGGTGCAATTCCAACTTACAAGAAGTTTTGAGACTGGTGGAGGTGATACCTATTTAAATATTCAACAAGGAGAGGAGAGAGGAGGAGGAAAAGGGACTGTGTCAGTTAGGGATCCTCTAACAGAAGGTCCACTGCAAATGTGCCTCTGTGGGGGATTTGTTGGCTCTCCAACAAATGATGGGTCCTGGGTAGTCACCAGCCTCTATAGTTGTACAGAGGACCCTTTTAAAATTCTCTGGAGACATTTTTGGCAAAGGGACTTGAGGCTTGCTGTAGTTATTTAGGAAAGTAACTGTTGGTAGTTTCTGGATGGGAACAGCGAACACTCGAGAGGGTATGAAGATACTCTGATAAAAGTAGATCTGGACAGGAGAAAGATTGAAGGAAATGTTAGACAGGAGCTTGGAGTGAGCAAAAGTCCATCAAAGGAGTTAATTGGTCAAGATTACATTTAAGAATAAGAATTATAATTATAGTGGTAATAAGGTCAATACCAATTGAGGATTTATTATGTACCAGCACCTATTCTAAACTCTCCAAGTGTATTAATTCATTTATACCTTTTAACATTTTCCACAGAATAAATACTACTAACATTCCTATTTTACAGATGAGAAAACCAAGGCATTGAAAGTTTAGGAGGGATCCTCTTTAGTTATGTTGCACGGGACCCTAGAAAGGAAACTTGCTTTGCTGATTGTGAGAATTTTGGAGATGTCTTGCCTAAATTAATAAATGGCAGAATATGAATTCAAGTCCTGTAATTCTGACTCCTGTCATACTGATCTCTTTATTTCTTGGGATCTTCTTGCTGCTGGTGAAGTAAAGAGACTTCCCAGTGCTACACAGCCGCCAGTTTTTATTCCTCCCTGGTTGGGATGCATTGGTAGGTAGGAAAGCCACATGGAGTTTTGGGAGGCAGAGAAGGAAGGAAAAAACAGGGTCCAAGAATAGAGGATACCCTGAACCCCCTTAGGGACGTATTAGGACTAGGCTGGCTCCTAGTTTGGGTTCCTCCATCCCCAGGAGTCTCAGCTCCTGGCACATGGAAGGCACCTCCTCAGCACTCCTGGGATTTTTGGACACCGTTAGCACCATGATTTTCCTTAAGCCATCATGACTCACCCTCCAGTTGTGGAGGCGGGTCAGGGTGAAATGGTGCCTGGAATTCTCCATTCCTCAGTGTGGAGATCATATTCTCTCCACTTGTGGAAGTACACTTTGTTTTGAGGACGAAGATCAAAACTCATTGCCAGCTTGAGCTGGGACTGAGGTCTTCTGTAGGGGTGAATGCCTTGTTGCCTGCCAAGCCCCAGATCCCCATCTGCTCCACATTCTGATGTCCCACTGTTCCCATCCTGCCACCTGCATGCTCCTACTCCATCTTTTAGCAACTTGCCTTTCTCTACTATGAGATTTCGGCACCTTATGCTTCCTTAGCCATAGTTCCTTCAGCTTACTGGAGTAAGAATTGCTGAGAGAGCTGGGTACTCTTGACCCTCTGCATTTTCCCTGCCTTGGTATTTTTATTCCCCATTCCAGAATGGCCCTGAGAGCTCTAGAGCCTTTGTGCTTGTATCTCCGCAAAGGACTCCCGAGGGTGACTTCCACAGGCAAGGGATATTCTCTCTGACCCCCTTCTGTCTTCTTTGTTTAGGACATAGACATTTCTAGCTTTCTCAGGTAGGTCTTATCTCAGATATTAATTCATTCATTCAACATTTTACAAATATTTTATGAATCCCTATTATATTCCAAGAACAGTTATAAACGCTTGGATATATGGTAGTAAACAAAATAAATTGTGCATGTTTTAATGGTTATAAAGAAGTTATCTATATAGGCCTAAAATGAGTAGGAAAGGGGGATAGAAAGTGGTAATGGAGATAAAATACTATAAAGTGATGTCAGATCTCATTGGCAAGGTGGCATTTAAGTAATCTTTTAGGAAGCGAGGGAGCAATTTATGAGGCTACATGGAGAAGAGTAGCCCATGTAAAGGGAGTAGCAAGTACAAAGGCCCTTTGGCTGGTTGTCTGATCTGAGGAGGCATATTGGCATCATCTGATTAGTAGGAGCAGGTTGGAACTGCCTGGCAAGGGCTACGGTTTAGGACTACCCGGTGGGGAGGATACCAGATACAGCAATTGAAATAAGATTTCAATGGCATAGCAAAGTCTGGAAGTTGGAATGTAGGTGACAATCTGGACAAGAGTCTGATAATGGGTGGAGAAAGTGTGTCTAACAAGTGAATAGCAAGAGAGGTGGTGCCTACTGTCTCTCATCTCTAAATATTCTTCTGTGCTCTGTTATATGATGTCAGAACTGGATCTCTACAAACCATATTCAGAGAGTCCTTCACAAATAATGATTTTTTAGGATCTGCCAATAGGAGACAAGAGGCAGAGATTGAAAAGCAGGTGGAAGAGAGAAGAGAATCATTTCCTGTTTCTTGTTATTCATATCATTGCTCCGGAAGTGGTACTTTGCCCCAGCAGTGGCATATCATACCACTATGGTAGTTTGTTATGGCTTCTAGCTTCTTTCCACATTTACAGAACCAGCCTCAATGTATCTCCTCAATGGTACCAGCAGAAACCACATTATGAACCACCCTAAGACTCTGAGCTCCGGGTCCATGGTGCTCACCCCTTCTAGCTCCTAAGTTCACATAGGCCCAACCTTTCCCCTTTTGATCTCCCAGGATCCCGTCTTAGGATGGCAACAGCTTTCTTCAGTTATTATTTATGCTTACTCAGTCTTCTATCAGCTATGTGACCAATTCCTTGTATTAAATCCATTCTCTTGAAAAACCTAGTGTGGTGTCTGCTTTCCTGACTGGATCTTGACTGATATAGTAGTAGAGGGTGAGCACATAAATCAAGAGGCTGGTATTACTCAGGAATCCAGGCAAGTAAGTTGTAGGCCAAAAAGTAGCTGAAGAGTTATAAGGAATGTCAACGTAAGTGTTTGAGCTGGTTTCTTTGTCATACTTGGCATAAATGATGCCTACCTTCTATTCTTGCCGAAGTATTAAGTAATTTACCAGAAGAGACACCTGTAGAGACTTGAAAGGAGTCTGATTTGAAGGTACAGAAGCCCACTCAATGCAGTTTAAGCAACAGATGCACTATATTGTGAGGACACAAAGTGTACTGTGGAATCTAAGAGCAGGAAGAGCATCTTGACCTTGGGAAGAGCTTGGTACTGGGAACTTGAAAACTGTCAGGATTCTCACTTGCCTTTGCAATTTTTTTCTGCATATTTGTTTAACTCTTTTCTCCCTAGAGGTTAAGTTTTTCTGATTCTGCAGTCTGTGATACAGAGAATATAATTACCCCTTGTTTCAGGGTTGATACCTCCTCTTTTCAAGAAAATAGTCCAGACTGGATTTGCAACCCCTTGCTCCATTTTCAAAGTTTGTGAAACAGAATTTCCTGTAATCTATGAAATACAATTCAAAAAACAGCTTGGGTCAGGCACCTATTTTTGATTCCTCCATTAGGGTCAAGGAAGTGGAGGGTATGCAATACAAGCATGGATTCTGGTCATCTACCCCTACAGGGGAGGTGGCAGTACCAGGTCAATGTGGACTAAGAAGATCTACAAAAATGGATTAGCCTGGGCCTCACAGTAATGCTAATGACACTTGGAATTGGGGCCAAGATCAGAAGTAGCTCTTTCACTCCAGGTGGACTAGTCATAACTATGCAGATTCTCCCACCTCAGGCTTGGATTGATTCTAAGAAGGTGGGGGAGGAGGATGAGATTGAGTCTGCATGTGAAGATCCAGGAGCCTCATTTGTAGCAAGTGGGAAAAATGCAGACTTAGGACCCATCTCTACTTTCTGTCAGACTTCTCAAGTATACTCCAGATTTCTCATGAAAAAAGTAATTCCACCTCTAATCTTCATTCTAGTAAAGAAACTGGGCTCTTTGTGAACTAAGCAAAGAGTGAGAGACTGCAGGTCTTGATCTGTGTTCTCAGAGACTACCGACATCCATGGGATGATCTCCAGATTTCATTCTCCTCAAGCCACCTGCCAAACCCCAGTGAGTCTTGGGGTGCATTAGATATTTTTTTCTATTTATTTTGTTGGTCTCAAATCTCCTAAGTGTTTACAACAAAAACATTTTATGCAACTGGGTTCCTATCTGGAACATGAAGGGCCCTGGAGAACAAGATTTCATCCATAAGACTAACATCTGAGCCTTCCCAGAAGCAAACAGGGATTACAAAGAATCAGAATCTGGTCTTTATCTTGAATGGCAATTTGAGTGCTGCTGGACATTCCAGACTGGAATTGTACATGGAAAAATAACGTTGGTGCTATAAATTCCTTTCTGCTTTGAAATATGCTGTGTATTAGAAACAAAGAGATGGTGTTTATGGTGTAACTCAGGGCGATGGGATAGAGTTATGCATTAAGAGCTGAGCGATAGGACATTATGCCAACAGAGTCTCTAAAGTGTGATGCTTTAGAGGTTAAAATAATTTCTAGTAATTATTTAGATGTTCCCTCCCAATAGACACTCACAAATATTAGCCTGTCAGACTTCCAATGCCCTCCAGAAACAGATGAGAAAAGTAGGATGAATTGCTAAAAATAAAACTCAAATAACTAAAAGTCCTTTGATCTTCCGAATTTCTTGGATCAGAGCTGTCAGTGGGGACTATGTGGTTTCTCTCACAGATGCTGGAAAAACCCCAGCCAGGAAGCGAGGCAGCTGAGGGTCTTTACATTTCATAAGAAGGGTTATCGTTATGTGTGAGATGATTTCTCTGAACTGGGCCTGAACATGGAAAAATAAGACTGCTTCCCAAAGTTCACTCAGCTCTGACATATGGGTGTATGAGGAGCTGGGAGACAGTTTAAGTCGCTGAGGGCTGTTTTCCCTGACAGCAGACAAGAATAGGGTACCCATGGCAGCAGGGAGATTCAGGACAGTTATAGAGCAGGATTTTTGACACCGAGTGTCAAAGAGATCCTGTTCTTTGGAGACATTTAAAAGTAGGTTGCTTTCCTATCTGATGGGTGTGGTTTCAGGTTCCAGACTGTAGTCTGGATGAGAAAGGTTTACATCTCTAGGATGATGCTATGAAATAAACTGCTTTAAAAACTCTTTTCGCAACCCCACTCTCCTCAGGGAATCTAAAGCTAAGTTACAATTCCGAGTTTTCTGTGCCTATATTTTCATCCCTCATTCCAGAATTTCTGCCAAGGCAAGGAACTGCTATTGTTTCTCCACAATGTAAAAGGAAATGAAAGAACAGTCAAACAGGCAGGGAGAGCAGATAACCTTGCACACCAGAACTGAGTGTAAGTCCAGAGTTTAGAGGCTCTGAGGTTTGTTGTTGGTGCCGAAGGGCAGAAGGAGCCCTGAGGATGGCAAGAGCTGGGTTTAGACTTAGATTCTGTCATGTATCAGGAAAATCCCCAAGTCAGTCACCAATTCTCTGAGCTTTGCTTTCCTTATTTGTGACATGAGGATATTAATATCTGCACTGAGTACATATTGGGGCTGTCTGAGGATCAGATGAAGTCATGTCTGTGAAAGCACGCCTCAAACTGTGTAATAGTATATGCGGGATTGTTAAAAAACACAGGGAAATACGAGTTTTATTGTGGCAATTAACCTCAACTTCCTTTTTACTCGACTTTTCAGTTCATCCATGGAAGAATCCTCAGACAAACTCATGTGAATTCTCTTTTTTTGATTTGTCATTTATTTCTGCTGTAGATGTGCTAAGGAGCAGTGACAGAGCCAATGTTGGACTTTGGGAAAGAAGAAGGTAGGAAGGGAAAGAACTTGGACGATTCTCCATATGTATAACAAGACTTCAACCTCTGAAAAACCAAGAACTAACTATTTCCTATCTGCTCTGAAATCTTTCCTATTTACCACACAAACACACAACTCTTTATTGACAACACACACACACACACACACACACACACACACGTATGCATGCACGCACGCACGTGCACATGCCCACACACGTATTCTAGCTTCACCAAGGAGATCTTGGGCAAATTAATTTCTCTGTGCACTAGTTTCCTCACACAGACATTTAAGAAATAGTAGTACCTACTTCATAAAAATCAAGTTCTTAGAAGAGTGCCTGGCACACGATAAGCACTCAGGACCTGACTCTTTTTGGATGTCATTTGATCCTCACAACCCCGTGAGTTGTCAGTTCACATTGTCCCCCGATTTACAAACAGAAAAGTCAATGACTTGTTTGAGGTGACTCTGCTCAATTGGGGGTTTGTACTTGGACCATGTTCTGTGAAAATCTGTGACGGGGGAACAGCATCTGGTAGTGTGTAGTGTTAGGACACAGAGCATAAAGTGAACAATCTCTTAGAGTTAAAAATATCTTTGAAAGACCTTTAAATCACTCATAAAGATAGTACTCATGATTTTGTGGATACAATTTCATGGGAGAATTTTTAAGCACACTAAGATTCTGGAATCATGATCTAAATTCAGGAAGAAACCAGAGGAAAGTCTGATATGCAGCTCTCTAAATATTCAGACTATTTTGTTCTTAAGAAAACCTGTGTTTTATTGCCTGCAAGCGTTCCTACATAATGATTTTTAAAAAATATTAGGTCTTTATGACTTCATATATGTCAATGGATTTGCCTGTTAGGAAAGATTAGCCAATAACATGGAGTCTTATTTTAAGAACTGGATTATGGAATTGGTGTTTGGGTTAAATGTGTGCACAACATGACTCCAGGATATATAGTGTTCTCTGGTTTTGTGGTGGTGAGGCATACTTTCTTTAAAATCCAGGGGTTGTCAGGTTTGGTTAATTATTGTTGTAGCAGACAATTTTGGGCTGTCCTGTAATGTATGCTACCCCTTTTCTGAGAATTGGCTCACTTATAATCATAGATCCTTGAGCCATATTCATGGCTCACTTATGACCCATCACCCTCATATCCCCCATCACTCTCTATAGTCTAAAAGTAGAGAATGAACATAAGAAACACACCTGACCAGTAAAATTCTTCATCTTGGGATTCTGGAACTGGGTTTCTATAAAACTCATCATTCTGTCATGTTCACTTGAAGTGAGGAGATATACATTTGAGAGCTAAAAGCACCATTTTAGGGTAGCCTTCTACAGCAATGTGTGAAAAGAAGCAGAAAAGCCTGGCTTGCTGAAAAAGAATAGATTAAAGCAAGATGTGCAGAGATAAGCAGAGGAGAGGGAGACTATACATGAATGAGAGACAGAGAGAGAGAAAGAGAGAGAGAGAGAGAGAATGAAGAAAGAAGAAGAAAAGAGGATAGGAGAGAGGAAATTTGACAAGGTAACTTGTGGTTAATTTCTGACTTTAATTCTTAAAGATGCTTAAATGTACCATGCGAGTTTACTTTCTGTGAATATCTGTATATTCTTTTAAGGTATGTGTGTTTGTGTGTGCCTGCATCTATGTGTTTCTTAAACTAAGTTAGTTAAATTCCTTTTACTTCCTGTTTTACTTCCATTCTTCATTTTCCTAAAGCATCACAAAAGTGTTCAGCTTCTAGCTAGTTAGTGACAGGAATAGTATAGTTATTTCAATTCTCAATTCTTGCATTTACTTGAACATTGGTTTCTAGACTAGAAAGGTCTTGAAAAGTCATCTTGTACATTTCCTTATGTTGAACTAACACTGCATCTTGACCATTATAGATATGTTTATTCTATTTTAAATAAAATCCCAGTAATGGAACTCTATACCATTTTTCAATCATTTGTTTTCAGTATAAAACAGTCCTTATAACCAGGATGTATTACCTCTTATGGAACATAAATAATTCTGATTGTGATGACTCATAGTTCCCAAGTCAAACCGACCAGGGGGTAAAATCTGTTCACAAAAGAGTAATAAAATGGTATTTCTCCACATCTGTTCCCATAATATTAGAAATTCCAGCCTTACTCAAAACTCTGTCAAATAACTCAGAGAGTCTCCAGGAAATTTCTTCTGTATGTTTCATGAATTAGTCCTTACAGCTTTTGAGGAGCATTTGCCATTTTCTTTCCTTCTAGCTCTGGCTTCCTACAGCAATGGCTGTTTTCAAGGCTGAGGAAGCACACCCTTCCTACTCATCCAGAGTTGTCTCTGAAGACCGAGGCTCAAATCTGATAATTCCTCCTAATGCTTTAAAAATCCCTCAAATAAATTAGTAAGCTTTTCCTTACCCCTCTCTTCATAGCACCTTCTTAGAGTTCAAGATTAGCTCCTAAATTTGGCTTAGAATGGTGTGAGTGATAGAGATGGTATTTTGAGTCATAGACACAAATTACACAAAAAGTATTTTGAGTGATAAACACACTATTTTTCTTTTCTTTCTTTTTTTTTTTGAGTTGGAGTCTCACTCTGTCGCCCAGACTGGAGTGCAGTGGCCGCTCCCGGCCACCGCAGCCTCGACCTGCTGGGCTCCGCGATCCTTCCGCCTCAGCCTTCGAGTAGCTGGAATTACAGGCATGCGCTACCACGCCCGGCTGATTTTTTGATTTATTGTAGAGATGAGGTCTCGCTGCCTAGGCGGGTCTTGAACCCGCAGGCTCATGCAATCCACTCACCTCAGCCTCCCAAAGGCACGGGATGACAGGCTGAGCCACCGAGCCCGGTTAACACACTATTTTTCTTTGAGCTACTCCTTACCTTTGATACAGCGCAGTTGTACTTGAGACTTCAACCCCACAGTTCTGTCTTCACTCAGCAAGTTCTTCCCTGGGTCTCTATACAAATAGACACGTGACTTGGTTGTCCATCCTTCCCCAGAAAAAGCCAGGTGTGTCTGGGTTTTGGAGTCTACATCACTGGGTCAAGCTAGAATCCTAATTATATACACACAGAGAAAAAAAAAAAACCAATCCTGCTGATGGAGTAAAACTATCTTCAGTAATAAAGAGGAGGACACATACCTATACCTACACTTGTCCTGTATAAGGTTCTGGTTTTATGAAGCTGGTGTACTGTTTCCCACAACTGACCTGTAGTCTCACCAAATCTGTGAAGCTATAGATTGTATTTTTGGCACATTCTTTATAATAATACCAAAGAGGTAAACGATCACAGGCCTAGATATTTAAGAAGGATTCAAAGGCCATTGCTATAACTAGATATCCATAGTTGTCTCTGGCAAGCACCCAGCAAAGTGCCTGATAACTGTTCAATAACATATTGGTTGAGCTAAGCTTAATGTCCTGAACTGAGTCACACCCAAGACCTAACCTCAGATGCTGTAAGTTATTTGAAGGATCTTCTTAATAGGTTTATCTCTGCTCCATGTTTTCTATTTGTAAAATAATCCTAATTCTAGTTTTTTCTCTTAGGTCTCATTTGATTGGCCCCTTTGATCATCTTCATGCCCTCTAAACAGACTGGTGTTCTTCATGTCCTCTTCTAGTCATGAAGCACTGATATGAGAAGCTGCTTTCTGACCCTCAGACTGGTGCTGAGCTCATGAGCCTTTCAGGGACTTAACACTGACCGTTTGACTCTTAATTTCACAGTCACCCATAAAAACCCAAATTGGATTTTCTTTATGAGGCATCTCCTGCTTCACACTTATTGTTGGAATGTCCCTCCATGATCCCTCTCTACGCCCCTTTCCTGTTTGCTCACCTCCCTGTTTGCTCATCTTGAAGGCTGTGCAATCTCAGATTTATAGCAAGCAGAGAAGAGCTGGCAAAAGCTCAGGACCCAGAGGAAGGAGGTCTCTACAAGAAAGCTAGCTCTATGAGGTCTCTACAAGCAGGCTGTGTCTTCCTTACCTGCCTTCCGCCATCTGCCTTCCTCCATGGAGCTCCTGCCCTTGAGTTCCTGCCTCTCTTGAATTCCTCATATTCACAGAGAATCAGGACCTCCAGGGCAGCCCAACCTGTACTTTGTTGGGAATGATCCAGCCTCTGAAGGGTTAAGGATGGAGCCTTGATAGAAGGGAGGATTATTAGTTATCATTTGGAGAGCTGAGCAAGGGCTCCTCCCCTGCCGCCTACACACCCCTTTCACATGATCTCTGACTGTGGCTGTAGAAAAAGGGAGGAGGGAAAAAAGAGGGGGGAAAAAAAGCTTACAAAATAATTTAGCAAGTTCTTGTAAACGCTTGTGTTTTCATTTAGCAGCGTGGATCCAGGACAGCAACAGACCCTCAGAGGCAGCAGCCAACTGGGAATTGAGTGGAAAAAAAAAATAGAAATCCTGGACTCTGAAACTGTCCAGTGTTTTTTGTAGGGGAGGAAGTGGGGGAAAAGGAACTAAGTCAAATCTTTGTGGGGAGGGCTTAGCTCTGGGCTTTCATGGCCAAGATACTATAAAGAACAACGCTATGTATGTGACACAACTGTCCTGGAATCTTCTTGGAAGTTTGGAGGAAACTCCAAACTTTAAGTTGTGCTTACAGCTTTAGCTCATGTAAGAAAAATGAGGTGAGGGGCTCAAAGGAAGGGGACCAAATCTCTGATGGATGAGGAGGGCGAGGGGATGGATGTGGGTGAGGATAAGGCAGAAGGGTGCTATGTCTTTAAGACTGTCCTATGGTTATACATATTTTTTTCTTCTATGAATGGGTTTTGCTGTAAATTATAGCTTTGCCCGTGGTCCCTTGGGTCAAAAGAAATAGTCTCTAAACAGAAAACAGCTCTGATTGGTGACTTTCCTTCTTCCCTCCCCAACCCCCTTCCTAATTGAAACCAAATGTGCAATATATTGGATGCTGGGATCCCTGGCGCTTTCCCAGGAATCCTCAGAATGTGAGGTTTCTCTCAAAGGCATCTTGCATCAGCCTGTGGATATATGCCTACCACCGGGCTCCTTCACCGGCAAAGTGGAAAAAGAAGCGTTTCACAACAAATTCTTCTTTTTGGGTTAGGGGAACGCAGTGGATTATAGCTCTGTTTTCTTCTTTCCAAAACTGTGCACCCCTGGATGAAAGTAAGTTATATGAGTCTTTTATCTTCATTTTTTTTTCTTTTTCGAAAGCGAAAGCTCTGAATATGATTCTCTTGGTGTCTCAGGAAAAGTTCTAAAAAGGAGGCAGAAGGGAGTTTCAAGTCAGGCAAGGAAGAGAAGGGAAAGGGGCACCATAGACTCAAGAAGTCAGATCTCATGTTTTTGGGGTCTGGATTTATGTTTTAAGGGAAGAGCACTAATAACCAAAGAAGGCTAAAGCAAAATAAATGAATTCATAACAGCTGCAAGATACAATAAACTGCATTAGCAGAGTTGAAATTGTTGGCAGGCAAGACAGGCCGATCGCAGAGTTTGTTTCAGGATGGAGAAACCAGAGCCCGGAGCTCAGTTTTTAGGCAACTAGCAGTGTGTTTGAGGGTCCTGGGTTTTGACGAGAATGTAGACCAAGCCCTTTTTTGTTTTACAGGAGAATCTCTGATTTGATTGTGAGAGGGGTAACTTTGGGTGAGGGCTGGCTTCACCCTGAGGTTTGGGGTGGATGGGCGTATGGAAGATTTTTAGGTTGATGGGTGGTGAAATACAGGTCCCCAGATTCGTCTCTTGCCTGGCTCTGGGTAGCTCTCCCTTTGTTATCGAGTGGCTTAGGGTTGTTTGCATTTGGGACCTCTGAGTCTTGGCCTAGATTCAAGAGTCCCATCCAAAGGGAAAGGGAATTTTTCCAAGAGGCTGAAACTCTCAGGCCAGCCATTTGAGGCAAGAGTTCATACTGTTCAAGCCAGTCGGAAATTCATACTGTTCAAGTCAGCACCATTTTGCCGACTGTTTGCCTTCCGCATCCTTCCTGGAGGGGAACACAGAGTTAGAGTTCTGAAAAGGGATCTCATCCTCTCATCTGACCCCCTCACTTCACAGATGTCAAAAATGATGGCGGCGGTGGGGGACTGAGATGTTTAGGGGCTCGCAGCACATTCGCAGCAGAGAGAAAAATGAAATTAAGCTTCCCTCGACTGCGAATCCAGTGCTCATTCCACTCCATGCCTCAACTTTCGTCTGTGTTTAAGGTTTATTCTGGTGGAGACAATAGAGGCGGTTTAATGAACAGTCACCACAAGGATGTTAGTTATCAGTGATAGAGAGGAGGCTAATCGTGGGTCATTAGCTCATGGGTCTGTGATTATGTCTGGTTGTGTTGTGGAAGATAAAAGGAAGCTAACCTTGAGTACTTATTCAGTACCAGGCTTCATGCTCAGAGCTTTGCACACAAGATTTGATTGAGTTCTCACCATTCTATAAGGCATTGTTTCTGCCTTAGAGGCGAGGATATGAAGGCTTAGAGAGTGAAAGGAGTTGCTCAAGGAAATGCAGGGAACATATTTGAAAGGTACGTCTTCTGACTCTCAAACCTGTGGTCTGAATCACTATTCACTAACAATCCCCTCACCCCCTTCCACACACCTACTTGGTTCTTTTTGGAGTCAAATTCCATGTTTCACTGGGTGACCGGGTGTCAGGTCACCAGAGCAGTATGGTGTCTTCCTTGGAGGCCACTTCTGCATGCAGATGAGCATGTATCTGGATATCAGATGCGGGTTCATTTCTGGGTGCTCGGTGTATACTTACCTTTGTTAGGCAAAGAGCCTGGGACTTAGAGTCAGAAGACCCAGGATAACTTCTGGTTCTACCTTTCCCTACTTCTCAAAGCTGCTTTATGTTTCTACACCCGGGCTTCTGGGTTTATTACATGGGAATGATAGCAGTCCTTTACAGTATTATTGTTGTAAGAGCTTTTGAACAGGAACTTTCTGAAGTCTATAACGGGCTTAACCGTATCGGCTCTTGCAATTATGATCACTAAACACAAGAATGCCCCGTGAGGCGGCCTCTGCCCGGCTGGGCCTGCCACTCGGTGCTGACGCTGGTGGGAGGGCAGTTGGAATTGGTTTTAGGGGAAACTCTGAAACAGGTGGCCTCACCTTGTGCTCATCTCCTTTCAACGAAAGCTGCCCTTCCTCATGGGAAATCTTCCTGGGTGCTCTGAAACGCTTGTCTGGTGGCCTGGTTTATCTGTGATTCCTTACCCAAAGAAGCAAAGACCCAAGACACATTGCCTAAGCATCCCCTGCTTGGATCTGTGCTGTCTCAACAAAAAGACTCTAATCAGGACCAGCCCACCGGTTTCTCTTCAAAGGAGACTGACATTTGAGGAGCTTCCTGTCTGGCTGAGGGCAGGTCCTTGACCCAGGACCTTATTGTCGCTGGCAGGCACGTCTCCCCTCATCCTTTACCTGACTTTCCCTGTTCTGTGCCTGTGGTCAGAAGGGATGCCAGCTTGGGAGTGGGGGTGGAGAGCCAGCCTGCAGCGGGGAGGCCCCGGCCTCTGTTTCTGGTTCAGATCTGTTTTCTTTATAAACCCCAAAAGTAAGGGGAGTGGGGAAGGTATTTCTAGAATGCCTTTTACTAGATTCCTCAATAGTCCCTGCGTCCAAGCACAGAGTGGAAGCCTTGTCGTCTTCCTGTTCACCCCAACCTGTGAACTCACTGTTTTCTTCCTTTTTTATATAGTCATATGAATTCTCTACCGCGTGCAATAAACTTAGTTCAAACCTTTCCATGGATTTGCATTTTTAATAGACACATGAAAAAATTAAAACGGTCACCCTATATATTCAAGTCACACCATCTTAAATTAGCATTAACTCTCAGACATCCTCCCCAAATGCTTTTACAAGGCACCTCAAACACACACCCCAAACACACATCTTGCAGGCATCCAGAAAGCAAACACCCATCTAAAAACGGACCTCCACAGACATGCTAACGTTCCTGTGCCAGCTCACGTAAATGGTGACCTGTCCGCAACACAGACACACTGGTTTCTTTATCCCTTTTGCCCTGTTTGAAACTGTGCAACGTATGAATCAATCGACTCTCCCAACAGTGACTACTCAGTTCAGAAATGCATCCAACAGCCCTAGGCATCCCAGAGCTGCTCTGAATTCAGCAACCATCCATGATAAGGACTGCTCACCGGTAAATTAGGTACCCTAGGCAGACCTTAAGGATTTCCAGACCAATTAAATCAGAATAATTGAGGGTAGGGGCTGGAAATCAGTACTTTGAAGTGTTCCCCTGATGATTCTAAGGTGAATTAGGGTGAGACACCCCTGCTGATAAATCTCTAAGTGTGTTGCCTTGGGCAATTTAATTATACTCCATTTGATTTAATTCAATTCAACAAGCATTTATTGTCATTGTGCTTAAAACTTGTTTTGTTAACATACTTAGTAAAGGAACTAAGATGTCCAGATCCTTGTCCAGGAATATTTGCTGGAACACTAATTGCCTAATGGCTAAAGTGATGATATTTTTAAACCTTTTCTGTCTCTTTTAATTGTATTTGCCCACACAATATTTAAATGTTATGATTGAGTCTATATTATTCATCAATTATTTGGCTGAAAATAATTATCTTATTTTGATTTCTGAATTTTGCATTCTGTTCTTACAATTTTACATACAACTATTTGACAGTACCCACTTCTGTAATTCTCCCAGCAATGGAGAATCCAAGTAGTTGGCAAATTATGTACTTATTAGCTAGAATCTAGTTTTGGTTTGTAAGTGCTAAAAAAGGTCAGTTTTCAGCCAACCCAAGAATTTTTAAAGCCTGGAAGAGCAATGCAGAGGCAAAGAAGTTCTAAACATGGGTTTAGCCTTACTCCAAAGCTCCTTCGTTCAGCTGGGCTTCTCCTGGAGACTGGGTGTTGTCTATAATGGATTCACTCATTCAGTTGTCTTGTGTCTTGTGTTTTTTGCTTAGAGAGACTCCAAAGAAATCTTTGAGGAGCCCTTTGGACCTACTGCTCAGAGGTTGATGCTGCCTAGTGCTCTGTAGAAAGGGGAAGGGCACGAGATATAGACCTTCATATGTGTAATGTAGTGAGAAGAACACATGGTGGGGTTTTTGTCCCAGCACCATCATTGTCTAGATTTTCACTTCAGAAGAGTCTTTTAACTTCACTAGGCCTCAATTTCCTCATCTGACTTCTTCATGAGTTTGTATCCCTTTCTATTAGGTTCAGATAAGATAATGTAGGAAACTGGAAAGCATTGTAACTACGCAGTTTGCTCATGGGACTTATTTCATAGGAAATATGAAATCCAGCAAAATCTGTGTAATGTAAGATTGTCATTAGGGCCTTAATGGCTTAGGGAACCAAAATAAATTGAGATGAGAGGTGGATTAAAAATGAGGGCAAATAATCTAGGGTTTCTTTGTGTGTTTTTTAATTTAAAAAATGTGAACACTCTATGAATTCAGATAACACAAAACAATAAAAACTCACTGAATGCTCATGTCTAAGATAGTTTTTTTTAATTTTCCCATAAATGGTGATTTTAAAAACAAAATCATGAGGTATACTTTTTATTCATTATAAATTTCTTAGCATCTTGGAAAACCTTGTCATAACTTTGTTTTTGCTGTATTTATTTATTATTTATTAATCTACTAGCAAATAGTTATTGGATGCCTATTCGATGATGAACACTGCGTTAGGTTTTAGTGATCAAAAAGCCCAGCAAGATTATGAACATTTGCGATCTTTCATTGCTTTGGATTCTAGGGTATATAATATAAGTTTGTGTGAACAAAACTTGATTTGAAAAATTGGTATCCAGGACTGGGTTAACAAAATGTTACTCTATAATGTTTGCTGAACTGTAATTAGAAAATAATTCAGAAATTTTAATTATATGATGATTGTCAATGGAGCCAGGTACCATATCAAATAGAAGACCCAAAATTTTACATTGTAAATTTTATAATTTTAAAAAATAATAGATGTTGTCTCTTAGAGCAGTTTTAGCTTTATAAAAAAAAATTGAAGACAGAATACAGAGAGTACTCATGTATTTCCTCTGCCCTTCACATATAGTTTCCATATTAATATCATCTTGCATTAGGATTAAGTTTTATTTTTTATCAATCAACATATTTTTACTAATAATCCATTGTCTACCCTCTACTAGTAGTTGTGAAGATAGAAAAGATAAATCATATTTCTACCTCTCAAATTGTTTATAATATTATATATCTACAGTTTGAGGTCTCTCTTTCATTAAAATAATTTGCTTTGAACTTAGTGCATGCCTAATTCAGTGCTAGGGCTTAGCACAACATCTGGGCATGGTATAAAATTAATAAATATCTGCCGAATATATGAACAAATAAAAGTGAAGGATCCAGAAGTAAAAGATATAATCTCTGCCCTTAGAAACTTAGAAAACAATAGAGACAACAGCGACTAGAGAAAATTTCAAAAACACATAAATATTACTAAATCTCTGATAAAGGATACATCAGTATAGGCAAATAAGGTATAAAACAATCACCAATAGTCTCATACTCTTTATAGGAATTGTATTTCCTCTTTAAAATTTCAATAGCTTTAGGGGTACAAGTGGTTTTTGTCACATGGATAACAAAAACCACTTGTATTACTATACTGGTGTAGTCTGGGTTTTTAGTGTACTCATTATCTGAATAGTGTACTGTGTACTTTGTAAGAAGTTTTTCATCCCTGACACCTTTCTCACCCTCCCCCCTCTGGGTCTCCAATGTTCATTATACCATTCTGTATGTCTTTGTGGACCCCTAGCTTAGCTCCCACTTATAAATGAGAACATAAATGAGAAAATGAAAAACTGTACTTGACTTTTTATTCCTGAGTTGCTTCACTTAGAATAACGTCCTCCAGTTCTACCCAAGTTGCTGCAAAAGACATTATTTCATTTTTTAAATAGCTGAGTAATATCCCATGGTACATGTATACCACATTTTCTTTATTCGCCCATCAGCTGGTAGGCACTTAAATTGATTCCGTATCTTGCACTGTGAACTGTGCAGTGATACATAGATGAGTGCTGGTCTTTTTTTGCATACAAACATCTTTTCCTCTGGGTCTATACCGAGTAGTGGGCTTTCTGGATCAAATAGTAGATCTACATGTAGTTCTTTGAGAAATCACCACACTGTTTTCTATAGAGGTTGTACTAATTTACATTCCCATCAACAGTGTATAAGAATTTCATTTTCACTGCATCTGCGCCAACATCTATTGCTTTTCAACTTTTAAAAAATAGCCGGTCTGACTGGGGTAAGGTGGTACTTCCTTGTGGTTTTAATTTGCATTTCCCTGATAATAAGTAATATTGAGCATTTTTTCTTATGCGTGGCAGCCATTTGTACATCTTTTTTTGAGAAATGTCTGCTCATGTCATTTTCCCACTTTTTAATGGCAGTAACAACCAATCTGAGAATCAAATTGAGAATTCAATTCATTTACAATAGCAGCAAAAATGAATAAAATACCTAGGAACATACTTAACAAAGTAGGTAAAAAAATCTCTAAGAGAAGAACTATAAAGCACTGTTGAAAGAAATGTAGGTGACACAAATGAATAGAAAAACATACACTGTTCATGGATTGGAAGAGACAATATCATTAAAATGACCATACTGCCCAAAGCAATCTACAGATTCAATGCAGTCTTATCAAATTACCGTCATTTTTCACAGAATTGAAAAAAAAATCCTAAAATTCATGTGGAATCAAAAAGCAGCCTGAAGAGCAATCCTAAGCAAAAAGAAAAAAAATGTGGAGGTATCACATGACCTGATTTCAAATGATACAAATCTATAGTCACCAAAATAGTATGCTACCAGTACAAAAGTAGACACATAGATCAATGGAACAGAATAGAGAGCCTAGAAATAAAACCAAATACCCCAAACCAACTGATTTTTCACAGAGCAGAAACAAAAAAGACACTGAGAAAAGGACACCCTTCTTAATTAATGGTGTGGAAAAATTGGATAGCCACAGATAGAGGAATGATACTGGATTCATATCTCTTATTATATACAAAAATTAACTCAGGATGGATGAAAGACAAATGTAAGACCTGAAACCATAAAAATTTTAGAATAAAACCTAGGAAAAACTCTTCTGGACATTGGCTTAGGCAAAGCATTCATGACTAAGACCCCAAAAGCAAATGCAAGAAGAACGAATATAAATAATTGAGACTTAATTAAACAAAAACGCAAAAGAAATAATCAACAGAGTAAATGGGCAACCTTCAGAATGGGAGAGCGAAGGACTAATATTCAGAATCTACAAGGAATTCAAATCAGAAAGGTTTGTATTTCTTATTACCATTGTTGCTGTGCTAATATCATCATAATTATGGCTACTGTTCTACATCTAAATCCAAGCATTAAAAAACAAAACTCCCACATCCCAATAGTAAAGATTGAAAAAGTACACATACAAGTGTATGTACACACGTGTGTGTGTGTGTGTGTGTGTGTGTGTGTGTGTGTGTGTGATTATGGCAATTTTAAAGTGCTATCACACTTGCATTGCTTACCTGAAATAAAAATAATTACTATTTGGGTTTCATAAAAGGAAAATGCACCTTGGAAATCTTCATAGAAGCCATACCAAAATGCCTTGTAGTACTGTAACTTCTCAGAAATGTTTACAAGTTAGACGATTGGTGAAGTTTTCAAAGGCTGCTGCCACTTGTCCTTCAAAATGTACCCTCTTGAGATATAGGGAAGCAAATTGATCTAAGAAGAGAGTAATAGAGGCTTAATCTACCCAAGAATAGCAAATTGTTCTTCAGACAGATGCCATTCTAATTTTAGAATGTGTACATTATATAGAGTTTTAAAATTGAGATAATAATGCTAAAACTTGTATGAAGGAAAGTTGAAAATAAATTCTAATCAAAATTCTAGCAAGTTATTTTATGGATATCAACAGACTGATGCTAAGGTGTATATGAAGAGGTAAAAAACCAGAATAGCCAACTCAATACTGAAGAAGAAGAACAAGGTCAGAGGACTCTACCTGACGTCAAGACTCTGGTAGTTATTACAGTGAGGTATTGGTGAAAAAATAAACAAATAGAACACTGAAACAGGATAGAGAGTCTAAATAGACCCACATAAATATCGTCAACTGTTCTTTGACAAAGAAGCAAAGGCAATACAATGGAGAAAAGGTAGTATTTTTAACAAATGGTGCCGGAACAACTGGGCATCCACATGCAAAAATAATACATTTTAGAGACATTACATCCTTCACAAAAATTAACTCAAAGTGAATCATTAACCTAAATATAAATGTAGAATTACAAAACTTATAGAAGATAGCACAGGAAAAAAATCTGGGTAACTTTGGGTATGATGATGACTTTAGATACAACACTGAGGCAACACTCATTATTTCCATGAAATAAATAATTGGTAACCTGGGCTTCATGAGTATTCAAAACTTCTGGTCTGTGAAAGATAATGTCAAGAAAATGAGAATAAAAACCACGGAGTCAGAGAAAATACAGATGGTTCTTGACTTCAGATGGTACAAATTATGTTTGTCTGACTTTATTATGGTACAAAAACAATAGACATTTAGTAGAAATCATTATTAGAATTTTGAATTTCAATCAACAGAAGAATAAAGACAATAAAAATGTTAGTGGTTGCCAGGGGTTAGGAGTGAGGGAGGGAAGAATAATCAGAGCACAGATAATTTTTAGGGCAGTGAAACTACTCTGTATGAGATACTACAGAGGTGGATGCATGCCATTATACATTTGTCAAAACCCATAGAATGTACAACATCAAGAGTGAAATTCTCACGTAAGCAAGAGACTTTGGGTGATGATGATGTGTCCATGTAGGCTTATTGATTGTAATGAATGTATCACCATGGTGAAGGATGTCCACAGTGAGGAAGGTTGTATGTGTATGGGAACCATCTGTACTTTCTATTTAATTTTACTGAGAATCTAGAACTACTCTAAGAAAATAAAGTTTAATTACAAAACTTTTTCTTCCAAGTATCCAAATCCTAACACTCATTTCATGTTGGCTACTTACTTCTTATTTGATTGTAATATTCTTATATTCATGAGCATTTCTATTTAAAATAATTTTGCTTTCCAAATGGGTATTACCATTGTACCCTAAACTTTCAATAATATTATTTGACTTAATAAAGCTACCTCACACAGAAACTTTTAAATTGATTAAGACTAATTCAACAGGTTAATGGCAGATATGTGGACTTTTTTTTTTTTAGCATATCATTTGAATTATAAGAACTATCAGTGAAAGAATAGTCATTCAAGTTGTTTTAACTACTCACTTAAAAGATTGGTATGGAAGAAAGAGTGATGGGCCAAGGGTTAACAGTGTGAGATTCTGATGTTTACTTTGTCACCTTTTAAATCTATCTGTACTGACATTTTTCTCATCTGTAAAGGGCAATATAAAATTTGTACAACTTCCAATTCAATTATGTTAATCACTGTCCTGTGCCAGCACCTGCACCCACATAGTCACTTGCGCAGTGAAGTCTTGAGTCACGATGGTGTTCACTCTAGTTGTCACTTTAATCCTGTATTCTCTGAATAGCCTTCCTTCTCCTGTCATTTAGCCAAATACTACTCTTTTTTAAGGGGCTGCTTAAGTCTCAGATTTTTTATCCAACCCAGATCTTACTTCTTGGAATCCCTAGTTCAGTATCATGTAGTTTAGCAAGGACCATGTCTTAGGTGATTTTTCTAATTCACTTTATAGCATAATCCATAAATGACTATTTAATGAGCTCTCAGTATATATAGTAAGGCCTGATTTTGTATGCCTAGCATGGTGCTTGTTTGTTGTTGAAAAAATTCTTGGAGGTAATTGATGTTTCTCACACCACAGTCTTTGAGGATATAAAATAACTCAATACATTTCTATTAATTGGTTACACTGGAAGAACAGTCTCAAGAGAGACAGACCGGGACACTGGGTTCAAATCTCAGACTGCTATAATTGTGAATGTTGAAGAAAGACACTACTGTTTCATGAGTACAAATGTGGAGGAGCAGATAAGCTCACATGTGAATATTTGATTCATATTAGGCATATAGTATACACAGGGCTGTTTTATTTTATCAATAAACGGAAGATGGTTATTCCAAGAAGGTTTCGGGAGACAATTCCAGATGTGGTGTCTCCTGGTTTGACTATGGGCAGAGTTGGTGTCTTTCTTCTCATTCAGCTCCTTCCCTCATGTGTGTGTCCAGTACTCTGATAATAGAAATGCTTACCTTTTACCTTCCTCTCTCTCACTGAGTGTCCTCCCTTTCCTGAAATACCCTTCATTTAAAAAAAAAAAAAGCTTTATAAAATAATCTTACTACAGTGGAGACTCAGAGCAGGGAGGGATGAAAAAATATCAGTCAGGTACAATATGTATTAATTCATGTGATGGGTACACTTAAAGACCAGACCTCTTCACAGCTATATCATACACTCATGTTACCAAAAACCACTTGAATCTCTAAAGTTAATAAAATAATAAAAATAGAAATTCTCATGTAAAAAACAAATTAACTGCTGCTTAATATCATGTTTGGAGGTGAAAAACTTTCTAAGCCTTTTGTTCTGTGATTTGTCACCAAAGGGGTATCAAGCCTGGATTTCAAACCAGGATGGAAATTCTGGACCTATATGGTTCCCTCAAGGGAGTAAAAAACATCACTTTCTAGTCCTTTTGTTACTTTTTTGGGGGTGACAAGCTTTGCTTTTGTCACTTAAAAGGTAATTGATAGTTTTTTCTGTTATCTCTCCATCACAGCTTTCTGAAGTTCACTCACCTGTTTCATTTTATGACTTAAGGTCTAGCTTCTGCCCCTGTCCTAGACCCACAGAAACCCTGCATGCTCCAGAAAAAAACGAAGCTACACTGTATCTTTCCCTGGGCTGTAGGGAATTCCATTGCTAGGTTTCCAGGCATTTCTCACCCTCATTTTCCAATTGATTGGGTAGCTGCCAATATTTAAAAAATGCATTCTAGCAAATATGCTCAGAATGTCTGGTGTCATCCTATCTGTACATGCAAAGTTCAATGATTCTGCCTCTCCTGAAGATTCTTTCACCAGTAACTTCATGCCTTGGGTAGAAATAATTGAAGACAGAAGAGGAACGTAGAAATAGGGCAGAAGATCTAATTCCCTAACTTACTAAGCACAACGAATTTTGAAAGGAATTTTGCATTTTTAGTACGAAACCCTCATGTGAGTTGGGTAGGGCTAGGATAGGAGAAGTCTGGTGACGAAGTCCTTGGGCACTTAAATAGGAAAAATAGAGTTCAACACAATCAGAATGGCTCCATATTTTTTATTTGCAGACTGTACATTAAAATGAAACTTGTTTTCAAGTGAGAGGATGCATGTGAAAACCCTGGATCCACTTATATCATTGCTTTACACAAGTGTTTAGAACTCTGAATAGGGGAGTTTCCAATTTCTTTTGGAAATCAGTTGATATTTGGTGACACAAAAAAGTATTGAAGTAGTCATAATGAGAAAAATAGAAATTGAGGGAGTGTTCTTACACTTAATGCTATTTTTTGGCATTGGTCTTTATGGCAAAGTATGCAATGGAGTGAAAATGGAGATGGTGGTATAATATTTCCATGATTGAAGCCTCTAAAGGTCTTAAATCAGCCCTTCATAGGAAATAAGACATGATTGTTAGCCACAACTTGTTCCTGAATTTACTCAGTCACAATTCCTCGAGATATTGGGAGAAGCACTACAATTCTATTTAAAAATACATTTAAAAAAGTCCATTCTTACTATGTTGAAGTTATTATAGTTATAAACGCATGATTAAGCAATAGGCATTAAGAAAAGATATTCACCACACAACTCACTGATCATATTCTTCCAAATAAATGAAGGCTAGGTGAAAGTGGGGACAAAGCATCAAGATATTTGGTCATTTCCTTTTATCAGCAATTCCACTATTGTGTATTTATCCAAAGGATATGAAAACAGTATATCTAAGAGATTTCTGTACTCATGTTTATTGTGGCACTACTCACAATAGGCAAGATATGATATCAGTTGTATTCATCAATGAATGAATGAACAAAGAGAATGTGGCATATATACACAATGGAATACTATTTAACCATGAAAAAGAGTAAAGTCATGTCTTTTGCAGCAACATGGATGGAACTGGAAGCCATTATCTTAAGTAAAACAACTCAGAAACAGAAAGTCAAATATATCATATGATCTCACCCAAATGTGGAGTGTAGAAGAGTTGAACTCATAGAAACACAAAGCAAAATGGTGGTGACCAGAGGCTGGAGGGGGAGGATTGGGGAAATGTTAGTGATAGGACACAAAATTTCAGTTAGATGGTAGGGATAATTAAAGAAATCTATTTTATGTCATGGTGACTAGATTTCCATAACAATATATTGTTTCCTTGAAAATTACTAAGGGCGTACCTTTTAAGTATTCTCACCAGAACAGAATAAATATGTGAAATAATGCATATATTAAATAGCGTGATTTAGTCATTCCACAATGTATACATATATCCGAGCATCATGTTGTACCCCATAAATATATACTATTTTTACTTGTCAATGAAAAATATTGATTTAGGAAAATTATAACAAAGAAATGTTTACTCTAGGCTCTACTCCTGATCTACTCAATTAGTATCTGTATGTAAATATTAAAGTGGAAGAAGCAAAACAAAATAAAACAAAACCAAAACACAAACAAAAAGAACTTAATTTCTACCCCTACCACTAACCACACTTCTTAAGCTCAGGTAAATAGCTTCAAGAGTAAAGCAAAGGGCCTTCCACATTCAGAGAAGACACTCTCTTGACCCTTCCATCCCTTGCCCCTGAATAATGACTTTGCTAGTGGTGATGTAGGGCACACTGGGGAAGGGATATCATGAAGCAGTGGCTGAGGGGCCTATGGAACACATGTGCTGCAGAGCAGCTTTAGTCAGGAATGACTGGTGGAATAGACTCTGCGTGGCTCACCCCCGTTGAATAGGCCCTGACAGGTTTCTTCGAGGGAGATAGCTGCTGATAGAAGAGAAGACTCAGCTCTCAAAGAACATTATCTTGGGACTGCCCAATTTGATATTCCTTAAACCTGAATAATACACGGAACTAATTTATAGGGAAAAAGTGTTTAGCTCTTCATGCAATTGGTTACTAGGATGTTAATAAAGTGTGTACAATCTTAAAACTAGGTATACACTTCTTATATCTTAAAACCAAAGCAAATTTGTGAATGAAATCAAATGTAAGTTTAAATTATTTTAATGCGACAGATTATGTGGTTTTTTTAAAAAACTGATCACTAGTGTGGAACTTTAAGATAGAGTAGACCCATGTATCATCAGGGTCTGGTCTATGTTTAATTTGAATCTGTCATTTAATTGTACTAATACTCATGTAGAGAATGCTTGTTGGTGTATGTTGAACAAATTGTTATTCATAACTTCAAGAGTTCATAAATTCAGAAAAATCCAATCTCAACCAAAACTCTATAGTAAGTAATCATCAAATGTCGGGTTTAACTAGGTATCATTTGATAATTTGTTAAATTGTCTACTTACTTGAGAGTATGATTAGCATTGTGGTGGTATTAAAATTGGTCCTAAATGAGTATCTAATCCTATTACTAATAGAATCAGGGACAAAATCATTCTTCTTTGTGGATTTATGCCTTGCGTTTCCACTTATAAACTGATATGTGTTGGTATATAGAAAGTCAAAGTCCATACGACACACCTGCTCACAGCATGAAGATGGCATTGACTCCTATGGCTGAGTAGATTAAACTGCCCGATGGCAGGCAACGACTCAATTTTCCCACCATTTTCTCTATTTTCAGATTGGTTCTTGACTTGATCTGGCTTCATTTGGCATTTGTACATTTGTAAACGAAATGAAAAGTCAGACACTGAAATTGCATGATGATTACCACTTGCATTAAGAATATTAAATTATAATAGAAAATACAAAATTTTTAAAAAGCTTAGAACTCTCATAGACTGCAAGAATATATTTATATTTGGGGACACATTGCTTTAAAAATAAATGTGGGCTCTACATTTCTGATCTTCTCTTTTTCCTTTAAATTTCTTTAAAAATTAAAATAATTATGATGATTTCTGAGGGATGAGTGTTCATTATGCACCCAGATTTAAGTTAAGCGCTTTACATACATAATCTTATTGAAAACTTAAAATTGTGTGAGGTGGATATTTTTCCAGTTTTATGTATGAGGACACATGACACTAAAAAAGGTCAGACACATAACAAGTAAGCAGAATTTGAACCTGTTTCTTTCTCATTGTATGCTTCTCATTTCTCAAGGGCTTACCTGCTACTTACTCTCCTGCTTCCACTGGACATTGTGAATATCTTTTTTATTGCAAAAGTCACAACTGTTCTATAATCATCTACTTATATGCCTGTCTTTTCTACTTGGTCAGTGGGTTGCAAACTTTCATGCATCAGAACCACTTGGAGTGCTTTTTAAAAAAAAATAATGCAGACCCCGGATTCCTCTCCAGACTTATTGAATAAGAAATTTTCTGTGCAGTGTTTAAGGAATCTGCATTTTAAAAAACAACCTCCACTACCTCAGTGATTCTGTGGCAGGTGGTTCTCTAGCTGCATTTTGAGTAAAACTGCATTCTACTGTGGAGCCTTATGAACCATGATTGTTTTAAAATCCATTCTTGTATCTCCAGGACTTGTTCACTAAAAGTTTGTCAAATAATGAGAATAATTAACGAAGGGACAATTGTCAAGAGGGAGAATGTTCCTGGGAAGAAGTCTTTTGGCCAGTTTCTTGGAAAATTTAGAGGTACATGTTTAAATATCACTTAATACATTCAGTCTAGACTACCTTCTGGAGGCCAAGCATGGCAAAGAGCTGATGAGACAGTGACAGAAAGCACAACTCTGTCTACAAAAATAGAAATAATGAAAATCCTCTGGACCCTCCTGGATGAGATAGAATAAATCTTCTCCCCTTTTTCCAAATCTAAGGTCAATTGAACTAGAGATATTTAAATGCCTTTGATGCCCAGAAAAAGGTAAGTTTTCCTAGTGTTTTATAGACTTGAAGTTTTCTGCTTAACTCATAGTTCTAAGGTCACTATGGATTTATTCCTTTGTTCTGTAAGAGTTTTTCTGAGTAGTCACTAAGTGCCTTGCGCTTAATAAGGCATAACCCTTTCCCTTCCTGAACTTGTTATCAGAACATTCAGGAAACAGTAAAAGAGCAGTGTGAATAAATGTGGGGCTAATTGCTCAGTGTCTGCAAGGGTAAGAAGAGCACGTGGAAGGGTTTGTATAGTCAGGGGACTGGCACTGGATGCTGCAAGGTAAGAATGGGAAGGAACCGGATAAGCAGGAAGCAGATAGCAGTAGAGGCTTGGCAGTAGATTGCTTATGGTCTTAACAGGATGGTGGGAAGTGTGCCCAGAGGAACATGGAGAAATAGCATTGTATGGATGCTGTGGAGTTTTGCACAGTTCCTCTGTAAGGAAGCTGGTGAAGTGTTGTTTTCAGATCAATGTGACAGCAGCATGTAAGGTAAATTTTAGGGGAGAGGGAATCAGGGAGACTCACCTGAAGGCTGCTTTCAGTAGTCCAGGCATGACGTGACAGGGTTTGGACTAGAGTACCAGGGTGGGGGAGTATGCAAGAAAAAAGCCTGAGGGATGAGGAAGGACACTCACAAGATGGCATTGCCGTGAGTGGTGGCAGAAGCAGATTGGAACTGTGTTGTTTCTCTTTCCTTCTCTCATCTCTCACTGCTCTCCATCTGGTCCCACAGTGAGGATTGCTCAGCAGTGATACTTCTGTCTGTGACGTACAAAGGAAATCTTGCTAATAGGGCTTAGGTGCTGTTTCCCGAAGTGCAATCCTTGGAAACCTCTGGGGTTTTAACTAGATAATGAAGGTGGGGGTTGGGGGAAGGGTAAGGGTCAGAGTTCTACGGTCACTTAAGTTTGGGAACTACTGTTAGAGAATTAAACAAGTTTTTTTACTGCAGGACTTCCCAAAGTCTTTAAGATGGTAATAAACATTTTGACCATCCATGAGAGGGATTGTTTATTGCACCTCCACAAACTTCTTGAACCATGGAGCTTTATTATTATTATTATTATTTTTAAAAGAAGCACCTTGAGGTGAAAGGATGGCATAGCATGTATTTGAAGAAATTAGGGACTAAAAATAAGTTTCTTGCGCTAGAAGTTGGTAGTGTAATAGAAAGAAATAAGAGTTTGGGATTTGGGTTCAGGCTGTACCACTAACTGGTGATCTGGGGTAAGTTACTGAACCTCTTTGAGCCTCAGCTTCCACAGGGGTCATATTAATGTTAGATAAACTCTTTAGTTCCTTTTAGCTCTGAAAGTCTGTGATAATGTGCATAATCAAAAGAAGAAAATAATCCATGAATTTTCTTCTCTGTAATAACTCTGGCAGTGGAAGGAAAAGGGATGGTAGAGGGGACAGTGACAAGAAGATGAATAAGATATTGTTTGAATCCCTGAGCTGATTATATGGTTGGGCACAGTTACAGTGCTGGGCTGATGTAACACAGATAAATGAAGTTTCTAGTGTGTTCTTAGGCTTCTCTGAAACCAACTGTGTCATGTGGTGCACGTGCAACTAGTCGAGTTGCTAAGGCAGGACTCATTCCCAGGGGTCACTTAATCCATTTATCTCTATTCTGCTATTAAGAAGCTGTGAGGCCTTAGATAAATCAGTTAACCCTCTGGGTTTGGGTTTTCTTTATCTGTGAAATTAAGAGAATTGGGCTGGATCTGGACTTCCTGATGTTTTATGAGGAGGAACTATTTCTAAGTTGCCCTGAGTCTTACCTGAAAGGTAGTAAAGGAAGCAGAGATGTTCTCCTTCCACCCACCCAATTCAGGTGGGTCCCAAGATTCTATCTTCAGTTTGCCTCTCTTCCTGCTTCCCAGATGATTTCACCTGCCTCAGATTTCAATTATTGCTTTTATGAGGTTGAAGTTCAAATATGGATCTCTAGCACCAAACTCTCTCTCAAATGCCAAACTCAAATTTCCACCTCTTTGCTGACATGTCATCCTGTTTCCATTCTAAAGAAACCAAGCTTTTTATGTTCAAAACCAGATTCAAAATCTCCCCTTGCAAACCAATTCCTTCTTTAGCTATACCAGGTTTTAAAAAGTAAAGATGGCTGGGCTTGGTGGCTCAGCCTGTAATCCCAGCACATTGTGAGGCTGAGGTGAGTGGATTGCCTGAGCCCACGAGTTAAAGACCCGCCCAGGCAACTCGGCAAGACCTCATCTCTACAATAAATCAAAAATAACTGGGTGCGGTAGCTCGTGCCTGTAGTTCAGGCTGCTTGGAAGGCTGAGGCGGAAGGATCGCCAGAGCCCAGCAGGTGGAGGCTGCGGTGGCCGGGAGCGGCTATTGCACTCCAGTCTGGGTGACAGAGTGAGACTTTAACTCAAAATTTATTTATTTATTTTTATTTTTTATTTTTTTTGAGTTGGCATCTCTGTCGCCCAGACTGGAGTGCAGGGGCCGCTCCCGGCCACCGCAGCCTCGACCTGCTGGGCTCTGGCGATTCTTCCACCTCAGCCTTCCAAGTAGCCGGAATTATAGGCGCGCGTTACCACGCCGAGCTGATTTTTTGATTTATTGTAGAGATGAGGTCTCGCTGCCCAGGCGGGTCTCGAACCCGCGGGCTCAGGCCATCCACTCACCTCAGCCTCCCAAAGTCACGGGATTACAGGCTGAGCCACCAAGCCCGGCTTAACTCAAAATTTAAAAAAAAAAAAAGGAAAGATGCTCCTGGTCACATGTAGGCTGGACACCCTGGCTTCTTCGACTCCTTCTTTCTTCTCTTCTGTAGTGAGTCATTGGTGGATCTTCAGTCTTCTCCAGGTTGTTATTATACTTCCACATCATTTCTTTTCCCTTCCTGATGTTATTTTTGTTGATCAGCCTCTCATTGGTCCCTCTGCTCCTGGTCTTTCCTCTAGAGCACCTCATATCAGATTCCATCTCACAGAGCTTCTCTGAACCTACCATCTCTCTCCTCCAAAGCTTTCCCCAGTTCTCCCATGCTCAACCTTTGCGGGCAGTTGAAGCCCTGTGTTCTCCACCTCAACCATCTTCCTGCTTTTTCTTCCACGACCTACATGTTCTTGTTGTCTGCCTCCTCTTTTTTTTGTTTTGAGTTGGAGTCTCACTCTGTTGCCCAGACTGGAGTGCTGTGGCCGCTCCCGGCCACCACAGCCTTGACCTGCCGGGCTCCAGCGATCCTTCCACCTCAGCCTTCCAAGTAACCGGAATTACAGGCATGCGCTACCACGCCCGGCTGATTTTTTGATTTATTGTAGAGATGAGGTCTCGCTGCCCAGGCGGATCTTGAACCCAGGGGCTCAGACAATCCACTCACCTCAGCCTCCCAAAGGTGCGGGATTACAGGTTGTGCCACCAAGCCCGGCTCTGTCTGCCTCCTCTTTACTGATCCCCTCATCCCATAACTTACTTATTCAAATTGTTCAGTTTTCTTAGACTTTCCTCTTCACACTTTCTACTTGACTAAATCCTAGTGATATTTCAAGAGTCAGCTAAAATGATGCCTCCTCTCTCCTTCAAGTCTTCACAGAGTATGGAACAGGCTTGGTTTCTTCTTCTTTTAGCACCTTGCTCTTTTCTATCTCATTACCCAACCAATCCAAATGTATGTCTGTGTGTGGGTGGGTGGGGGGATGGGGGTTGGGGAAGAGAGAAAGAGAGAGGAAGAGAAAGAGAGATAGAGAGAGATAAGATCAATCCACTATATCTTGAGACCAAGGAACGTTTTCTTCATCTTTATATCAACTATGGTACGTACATATTACATACTGGGATCAAAATTATGGATAAATTACTATAAGATTATTAAGTTATTAATTAAAACAGTGCATAAATTGAAATAATGTAATAACCTGCAAATAAAATACTAATTAAATTTAAATAAAATAAATAATCTCAGATTAAGAGAATCTTGGTTTGATCTTTGGTGTTTTGCCATTCTACTTTTGTCAAGTTTAGGAATGATTTTCTAAAAAATTTTGATATTGATTTTAGTTACAATATTGGGTTAGTAAAATCATTTGCCTAGAGTTAAGGCTGATTTTCTCTCCCGTGAAATATCACCTCCACGAAGCTGGCTGGCCTTGCTGTGTCATGGCAGGGGTAGTATCCTTCCTCCTTGGAGCATCACATAATGATGTGGTCGAAAACATGGGCTTTGGAGTAAGACAGACTTGGTCTGAAAGTGGACAGAGTAGATTTGAAAGTGGAAACAGAAGTCCAGGGACTGTTGATGCCCATCTTCCTAGCCTAGTGAGGAGGAAAGGAAGAAGGCAGACTTGTGCCTCTCATTTTGAATCAAACAGATGGCAAGCACCTCAGGATATTCCTTTGGGGTTGGAAAAACGTTTTCTGCCATCTTCTCTTGCCCTAGTCTCCTAGATCTCTAGACTTCCTAAAAGACTAGACCACTGGGGCTTCCTGAAAAGTCAGTTCACTCCAGGACATAAGATAAGCCCCACAGTTCATTTCTGTTCAAAGTAATAAAGGGAGGGGATTTACAACAACTACTGAATGCTGAGTACCTGCTATGTGGTAGGAACTTTTTCTACATAATTGCAATTATGCTTCTTAATAACTTTATGGCATAGGCAGCATCTCTATTTTACAAGTAAGTCGAAGCTAACTTCCCAACATTGTACAGTCAGTAAATCTCAGCATGAGGAATTGATTGCAGATGGTCTGCAAAACTTTTAGCATTTGAGGCCTTCACTGTGGTCTGTATGAGGTGGCAGTTTCCTTTAGCTTCTGTCAGGGAAGTTGTGAACCAATAGGATTAGCCTTTTGCCACCTTAGTACTGCAGGGAAATTTTTTTTACAAATACTGTCTGGGAGAAACAAAGAACTGAGTATCACATGTTCTCACTTATAAGCAGATCTTGAGCAATTATCGTAATACTATAAGAAAAGAATTGGAAACTGCTGGGGAGGGCGAGGGCGGGATTGGCAGTAGTGGGAATCTGCCAGGGGAGGAGGGGCACACCTCATCAACAAGGGTACATGCATAACGAACATTTGTAAACTTAACCCCGAATTGTACCCCGCATCTTTAAAAAATAAAAAAATACTGTCTGGGGATACTCAGGCCCTGCTTTCTTCCCTGATAGTGATGTGACACTGTTCATAGTGAATGTGATTGAAGAACCAGAAGAGGCTGGTGTTTGTAAACATCCCTATAAACATCGGCTCAGAGATTGTTTTTTTTTATTATAAAGATGTGGGGTACAATTCAGGGTTAGGTATACAAACATTTATTATGCAGGTACCCTTGTTGATGAGGTGTGCCCCTCCCTCCCCTAGCAGTTTCCCTTTACTGCCAAATGTTTTCTTATAGTATTATAATTGTTCAAGGTCTGCTTATAAGTAGAACATTTGGTACTCTGTTCTTTATTTCTGTGATAGATCACTGAGTATGTTCGACTCCAAATCCATCCAAGTTGCTGCGAGGTACATATATTTGTCCTTTATGGCAGCATAATATTCCATTGTGTATATGTACCACATTTTTTTAATCCAGTCCGGCTTCAATGGGCAACATGATTGGTTCCATGTTTTTGCTATTGTGACTAGAGCTGCAGCAAACGTGCATGTGCAGGTATCTTTTTGGTAGAATGACTTGACTTCCTCCAGGTATAATCCCAATAGGGAGATTGCTGGGTCATATGGAAGGTCAGTTTCTAGTTCTTTCAGAAATCGCCACTCTGTCTTCCAAAGAGGTTGCACTAGTTTGCATTCTCACCAGCACCGTAGAAGCGTTCCTCTTTCTCCACATCCTTGCCAGCATCTGTTGTTGTTTTATTTTATTAATGATGGCCATTCTTCCTGGGGTGAGGTGGTATCACAATGTGATTTGATTTGCATTTCTCTGTTGATGAGTGAGGGGCTCAGAGATTGTTATTGCAAGCTTTCCTGGAGTAGTTAGGTAAGCCCCAAGTATAAAAGGGCATGGGGATAGTAAAAGGTTAAATGTTTTCTCAAATTTGGAAAACTTTGGCTTTCCAAATTTCCAATTTTTCTTGTTAGGAAACTAGAAGATAGAGAAAAGCTGTCCTAAGATAGGTAGCATTTGTTCTGTGTGTGGCCATTTTACTTCCTTTAAGTTCTGGATCCTTCATTAAAGAAATTGTCAACTTATAGTTCAGCAACCTGCCTGAACACTGTGGTGCTATATATGGTTATTGAGAGTTATATCCATTCAGTGGACTACAGTAGGTCAGTGGAAAGGAATGAGGTCACTACATACGCTGAACTATCCCAGTGTATCTAACTGAAGAGCAAAGGTGAAATACAAAGTATGCTAGCACTTGATTTTTAAAATTAAAACAGTCCATACATCCATAGGTTTTACATATGTGTAGGACACTTCTAGAAAGCTACTCAGGTAGCTGAGAACTAGTTACCTCCAAAGAGGGGGTGAAGATTTTGAGTAGACGTGAGATTGACTTTTCATCAGATAGAGCAGTGATTCCCAGTGTTGTCTGGGCTCCCCGAGAACCTTTCAGGGGATCCACAGATCACATTATTTTCACAATAACACCACACTGTTTTTGCTTTTTTCACTCTCATTTTCCCATGAGTGTATGGTGGCATTTTCCTAAGTGACATGTGATCTTGCAACAAATTGAATCCAGAAACAGATATGATAATCCAACTGCATCTGATAAAGCCAAATATTTAAGAGATTTAAAAAAATATAAAACATCACTGTTTTCACTAATTTTTTGGATAATAAAGTTATTATTATACCAATTATTACTTATGTTAACACAATTACTATAGTTTAATACATAAAAATTAAAAATACTCACTAACTGGGTTAGTATCCATAGGCATAAACAACATCCTCAAGGGTCTCTGCAATGCGTTCACTTCCATCAGTGCCTGTGTGCTTGGAAAACCTCTGCTATAAAGTGCTAGGCGGGACTGCCAAGGAGGAAATAAATGGAAATGAAGCAAAAGTCTGGAATAAAATATTCCTTTCCCTTTTCCCCCCCTTCCATAAAGGGAGATCTGCAAGTGTCTGGGGTTCAATGCTCCAGGAAGTTCCCATGTTTGTGGCTTGAGTTTCTTTAAAGAAGCTGAAACAACCGAAGGGACGTGGAGACCAGTTGTTTTTGAGGACTCTGCTCCACAGAGAATGATCTGCACCCGTTGAGGTAAGTAGGGACTGTCACAGAAGCTCTGTCACTGGGTGAGATTGAGGGTGGCAGCAGGAGAGGTGTGGTTCCCCTTGAACACCCTACTTATCCTGGCTTGTGTCCCAGGAAGAGTTGAACACTCAGGTTTGTGCTTAGAACTGACATCAAATGAGGGTGCGACGTATTTGATTGTATAGGAAATTGGACGTGAAATGTCAGTTAACTCGTCACTTCCATTGATCTGGCTGTGACCAGCCCCTGATTATCCACATTAGAGGGCAATCCAAGGTGTCCTGGCTCAGGGTGACTTCCACAATTCTGAGTGACCCCGGGAATCTGGCCTCCTAGGACCCACTGGAATCTCCAGGGTTCTTGGATCAATCTGTGTCTTGTAATACTACAATTTTATTTTTAAATTTTCTTTTATAAATTCCTTTCTTCCAGGAATAATTTGGGGTGATTAAGCGTAGAACAATACTTAATAGAACCACTAAAACCAAGATAATAGTACTAGAGTCCAGCAATAAGGTCTTAGGGAGTTAAATGTATAAGAAGACCCAGCCCCAAGATACTTATTGCAAATTAGTGCAACAATTAGCTGGGACTCAATGAAAAACAAGGCACATGATACATTACAGAACTCTTATTAGGAAAGCAAGAAGCGTTCCTACATATCAAGGTGGTCTGCTATAGGTAGATTTTGGTCTGAAAGGGACTTCTTGGCTTATCCTTTGACAGGCTCAAATTTCACCAACAAATCTCGTACTGTAGCAATTTCATGCACCTGAGACCTTGCTAGTCTGGAGCTCACGGAGAGTGGAAGCCATATCTCCTTCATGCCAGCATCTCCCCCAGGGTCTGACACGTGGAAGATGTTCAGTGGGAACCCTTTGATTTGCTTTAGACTTTACCATGTCCCTCACGTCGTGTGGAAAACTTGTTGAATGAAGGAATGATTCAGTAAAGAATGGACTGTGAGTTTCTGTGAATGATGATTGATTGTCAGGATATAAGCAGGGAGTAAAGTCATATTTTCTAACGTTCTCCAGGAATTTTTTTTTGCTGTCAAGATACTCCCTGGATTTTAAACTTCTGTGTGTTTTCTCGGGACTCCTTCACTACTCCTTACCCTCCTTGTGATAGTAATTCATAGGTTAGTATCTTGGGTCTCCTTCTTCTCAAAGATTGCCTTGAAACTTGTCTTCCTTCCCTCCCTCCCTTCTTCTCTCCCCACCTTCCTCCCTCCTTCCTTCCTTCCTCCTGATAGACTCTTAGTACTGGGGAGCTAAGAGATCTTAACTTGAGCCTTCACAGTGTTCACTGTAGAATGCATAATTCATAGCGATACTTCACCACCAGCCAGAAGTTATTGTAAGGCTTCTATTACATTCGATTTCTCAAACATTATTTATCTATGAATGACTCTGTTTTACCTTTCAGAAACTATCATTGTGATCTCTCCTTCTCCTGCCAGCCAATCTGAACTATTTCCAGAAATCATTATTTCAATATCCAAGGCAAGTGTCATACAAAAGCCTTGTCATGTAAAGCCTGATTTGGGTGCCCCCTACATCCCTACTGTCACAGTATTATACCTGAAACCATCTCAAGGACCTTGGCTCCTCCAGGAAAGGGTCCTTCTGGTCACCAATCCAGGCTCATTCTCTTCCTGGGAATAATCAGACTGAGCATTTCAGTCTGTTTAGAGATTTAATACGTCTTGTGTTTCTTGTTAATAGGGAGACCAAATAATTTAACATCCAATCTGGAACCCTGCTGAAGAACAGGCAAGTTATTAGTAGGTAATCTGAAACAGGAGGCATGCTCTGTATGTGTGACTACCTGCCTCTCAAAGATCTTGCATCTTTCATGGGCACTGAGAGCAGAAGGGTAACAACAGCCTTTGAAGATTAAGCTCCCTGAATTCTGTTCCTTGTTTGCTTTGGGGCTAGGAAACTCAGGCACAGATTTCATAGAACCAAATATTTCTAATAAGCCAACAAGGAGACTGTGCCCCCATGGATATTAGAGCTCCCAGAGGGAGAGAGTCATAATGGCCACAGCCCAGTGACCTGTGTTGATGAGATCCAGCAGTACAGTCATTCTTCCTCTGTCCTCTCCCCCTTCTTTTCCCTTCTCCTCCCCTTCTTCTCTGCTTCCTCCCTCCCCACATCCTGCTCTGCTTCATTCTCCTTTTGATCCTCACCTACTCCTTCTTCCTCCCACCTCCCTCTCCCTCTCTTTCTCCTGCTCTATTCTCCCTTTCCATCACCGTCTCTTTCTCCATTTTCTTCTCTTCACGCACCACTCACACTCTCTTCCTTTCCTTTTCTCTCCCAAAATGACTCTTCTAAAATTGGTGGAGGGCAGCTCAAAAGAGCAACTCTGCCAACATTAATTTCTCCTTGAGAGGGAAAAGCCTGTATTTACGATTGTGTCTTGGTTTTGTTTGATTAGTGAGAAGCTTTTTCCCATAGCAAGTGGCCTAGGAATATTCTGTTTCTCATGAGTTTCTGCTTGGAGGTTATGTTTTCACGTATCCTGCAGGGCTTGCTTGCTATCCAGGGCTTGAGGACAGGATAGCCTGAGGCACTGAAGGGGGGATTCCGTGAGGACAGTGGAGGTTGGGGCATGGCAGGGACCAGCCTGAGAGATGTCTGCTTGTTACAGAATGGACTGCAGTTGAGATAAATGCGACTCTGTGATCATGCTGCTACGTAAACCAACCTCTAAGATTTTGACTGTGCCAGGATTATTTTAGAAAAGGCACAAGGGTGGGAACGGCAGACACTGGACACTGCTAGGGACAGGAAGGAGGGAGGAGGGATGGAGGGCACAGGATAGCACACTGGGTACCAGGTCCACTATCAGGGGAAAAGGGATCCCACTAGAAGTCCAAACTCACCTGCAGGCAACTTAAGTATGTAGTAAATCTTCACATTACCCCCACAATTCTAAAATGTATTTTAAAAAAAGAAAGAAAAAAAAGAAAAGAAAAGACAAGATCAGGATCAGTGTCTAACTAATCAGAGAGCCAACAGTGACTGAGAAGGACAGAACCTATCAGAAACGAAGGAAAGAAGTCCTTCAAAGGGAATGGGGGAGTGCCCAGGGTTGACCAAGACATTTCTGTATACACAGGGCTCCAGATACAATCTGAAAAGTGTAAGCTCTGCGTGACCTTTGGTAACATGAAAAAGGAACTGGTGGGGTAGAGAACAACAAGTTCTTACTTGTTCATGGGATTCAAGGACTTTGGACAATATTTTTACTTACTAAAATAATAACAAGGTTTATTGAGCACCAACAAAACTAGGACCCTAGCAATTTAATGCATCTGAGACCTTCCTACACTGAAGCTCACTGAAAGTCGAAGTCATATCTCCTTCATGCCAGCATACACCACAGGGTCTGACACTAGGAAGATGCTTGGTGGGAACCTTCTGATTTGACTTAGAGTTTACCACATCTTCTGGAAAACTTGTTGAATGAGGGAATGATTGAGTAAATAGTGTGGACTATGGGTTTCTGTGAGTGATGATTATCAGGATATAGGTAAAGTAGTATTTTCTAACATTCTCCAGGAGTTTTCTTCTCACTGTCAAGATGATTCTTGGATTTTACACTTCTTTCTGTGTATTAAATAGGAATTCCTCCTATTTCTTATTTCTTAGCTTCCCCACAAGGTGTAATATCTTGGGCCTCTTTCTTCCCACAAATTGCTTTGAAACTTGCCCTCCCTCCCTCCCTCCCTCCCTCCTTGTGATGTGTGGGGGGTGCTGTGATTAGTGAGGGACTCTGAAAGAGGCTTGAAGGGGTACAGATATAAATAAGAGATAATCCCAGCTGCAGTTTCTCATAGGCTAATAGGAGAGGAAAGGAAAAAGAAAGAACTGCACTCAGGGGAGGCAAGCACGAGTCAAGAGAGGAATGAAGGATTGAAGAAAGGAAAGCACAATTGTAGCCAGAATGCTCAAGGAACAAATGCCCTGAGTATACAGGTATGGCACTTAGACCATTCCTTGGAGGCTAGGAAGGATTCAGTATGTAGAAAAAAAATGTGTGGATCAGCCATTATTGTTGGAGCTGACCTAGACAACAAAGACTATGAGTGACCTAGGCATGTGGGGTGGAGAGGAGAGAGAAAATGTCAGTTTTCTTGGAGTAGAGGATTGGGTGGAAAAGTGGTAGATGATAAAACTGGAAAGGAAAGCAGTGACCAGATTGAGAGGGGCCCCAATCATTGGCTGGGCTGAGTCATTTGGATGACCATCTTAGGGATTCAGCATCTGCATGGTATGTTCTCTAGGAGAGAAGGATGCATTACTTTTGGAGATACTTCTGACGTTCCTCTTGCTGAATGTGGGTACATTTCTGAATCAGATTTAAGGTGTCATAACAATAAACCATTTGGGGACCTAAAATATATATGGGTGAGACTCTTTGAGACAGTATTTTCTAAGGTCTCCATCTCTTATTTTTGTTTTGATCGTCCTAGCCTATAAGAGTAGATTTAAGGATTAGTCACAAAATCTATTACTCTCAGAGCAGATCTTGGACTGCTAGCAGGAATCTTATTTTTATTGAATTAATTTCATTTTTAATATTTGTTCATATTACACTAGATATTTTAGCCCCAAATTGTGGACTGTAAGAATCATGTTTTAAGCATTTTGGTTGGCAGTGTTCACTCAATTGCTTCCTAAGTCTGAGCCTGCTCATAGTTTCTGCTTCTTAAGGAAGAGAACTTCTGGTTTCTCCTTTTAATAATAAATTAGAGAAATTGGGGTCCCCTTTATAGACACTCATAGCATTTTTTAGAATTTCTCATTGATGTCTAATTGTCTTATAAGCTACAATCACACAGTCTCTCTTATATTGATTAATTATTTCTGTAGAGGAGATTTTTGCCCCCCTCAAAAAGATTGTGATTCCTTCTTTAAAATCTAAGTTTCTGTCAGATATTTTTGCTTCTGTGTACCATTTAGCCTACTATTACTCATGCATTATCTTGTTTGGGGGCAGGGGAGCTGGTAGGTGGTGGTGGGTGACTGGGGCTCCTCTGCTCCCATGTTCTATTCCATCATTGAGTTCTGTAGAGAATGATCTAAAAATGAATCTTTGCTATTTGAAGTATTCCTTACTGACAGCATCAATATCACCAAAGAACTTGTTAAAAATAAAGGATCTCAGGCCTCAGACAAAATCAGAATCTGTAAACTGACCGACATTTGAGACTCTTAATAATCTCCAGATGTAATGTATATAGATCACCTAGGGATCGTGTTAAATGTGGACCCTGACATTACTCAAACTTACTTAGGTAACAATAGAACAAGAAGGCCTCAAAATTGCATCAGAGTAGCAACTTCCTTTCTAAGGGTGTCACTGGACACCTTCGCTCTTCAGAGTGACACTCTTGCACAGAGCACGTGGCTTATGACAGGAGCTGGCAAACTCTAACCTATGGGCCAAATCCAGCCTGCTATCTGATTTTGTAAAGAAAGTTTTATTAGATCACAACCATACTCATTTATTTACATATTTTCTATGGTTTATTTTGTTTGGTATCAACTGAGCCGAATAGTTGCAACAGAGACAAAGTCTAAAAAACTTACTATCTAATCCTTTATGGAGCAAAGTTTGATGACTCTGGCTTATGAGGTGGCCCCTAAATATTTTCTTAAAGGAATGGAAATAGCTATGATTTTTTGCCCTGTAGGAACATTTGCAAGTCCATTTTAACCCATCTCTATTCATGGAAAAGCTGAATGATACATCTTGATTTTCAAGTAGTCAGTAAAGGGGCTTGAACCCCAAATTAATTCAGATAATGATACCACAAAATGTATGACTTTCCAAGGCTCATTTAGTAGCTTCCTCCTTAAAGAAATGGTTGTAGTTTTATTAACTGACTCCCTTGTCCACAAATTGACTCCATTAATTGTTGAAGGTTAAGTTTGACTCTCCCTAAGCATTGGAAAGAGCCAAGAGGAAATTATGACTAAAAATATGTTTGGGGCCAAGGAAACAAAAAGCCTTACATGAGTTGGTTATAATCCACATTTTACTCCTAAAAAGGTAACATTAGTCCCAGCCCCACTCTGGGTTATTTAGTGGGCAGCCAGACTCAGTCGGTGTGGGCTTGGAGTCCTTCTTTTAATTCCGGCAGGAGAATCCCACCACCTGTCTCTTATTTGGGGTTTTTGAATTATGAAATGATGGCACACACAGGCTCCAAGAATAGCTGCATGTGTACGCCAAGCATCCAGAGACAGAAGGCGGAGACTTGAGCCAAGGATCAGGAAATAAAGCGAGGAGCTGGCTTGGAGGCATCTGCTCCACAAACACAGCGGAGCCGGAGGTGGTGGGAGGAGAGGGTGGGCCCCATGTAATCACTTGAGGATGTAAGCACTCTGCTCTGTAAGGCTTAGTGCTCCTGGCTCTTCTTCCAGAACCAAGTTTCAGAGGAGGTGGGTGTAGGAGCATTGGGATTCTTTTTCTTTATCCAGAGTTATCTGGAGCCAAAGAGGTTTCGTGTGAGGTTCTGTGGGAATCTTTTCTGTAGTGCTAGAAGCTTTGTTCTTACTTAGTTCCTTTGCCCTTTTGTCTGAATATCCCAGGACACTAAAAGGGTTTATCTGAGAAGGTGGGGTAGACATAAATGAGGCGTCCTCTCCTCAATTCTGGAGTCGATCTCAACTTCAACCAATTAGAAGCTGTAGGAGTGTGTTAGAGTCTCGCATGTTGAGCCCTGTGGCTAGGAAGCCCTCCTGGAATTCCCTATGGTGGATTAGCTGATTAGCTCAGTTTGTCAAAATGAGAGTTTTAACATCAAAATTACTGTGTGTGCTGATATTTAAGCCATTCTCTTCACTGGAAGAAGTGTAATGCATTCATTCATTCATTCGTTCATTCATTCAGTGATTATCCGTTGAAAACCTACCACGAAACAAGATGGCAAGAAAAACATGAACTGGAGAGTCAGACACACCTGAGTTCAACCCTAGTTTTCCCATCTATGAGCTAACTAACCCCTCAGTCAAGTTCCAGTTCAGTTAATACTATCCCTTCTCCCCCCCACCTTCCCTGAATCACAGGCTGTGGTGGATGTTTTTTTCTCCACTTTTGCAGCACCTTCTGCGTAGTCTGTCTTCATACCATGTTATGTGGAAATTATCCATTTAGGCATCTGTCTCTCTCCCTTGATTGGAAAGTCATTGATGGAAGAGAGCTTCACTTCATATATTTTTGACATTTAGTGCCTGGTATATATTAGAAATTAAACATATGTTTATTGCACTGAAAGGAATTTTGTGTGGCTTAATTTCCCTAAGGCATGGTTTTCTCATCTGTAAAATGAAAGTGATAAAACATACCTTGTGAGTTTGTTGTGAAGATTACATCAGATAATGTTTAGGAGAGTGTTCTATATATATAAAGTGCTCACAGCTACTATTAAGGTTGTTCTAATACCCAAACTGATTGGGATTCAGTAGAAGACAAGAGCAAGAGAATCAAGAAAATATATAGAGATGTTCTAATCCACTCTTCCTAAACGGAATGACTGAATGGAGGAGTAACTACAGACTTTGGCTTGCGAGGCACAATTAGACTGTGCAATTTGACAATGGACAGGGAATTCCTTCCAGCAAGCTCTATGCTTCTATCTTTAGATTTTATGCTCACAACAGCGAGAACATGTTTTACTGGTTCCCGTGCCCCTTTATTCTCCTAAGCACAAGTAAGAAAGTGAGTATGTCATAACTGAATTTGCACGGGCCCTGCAAGTCCAAATCTCCTGCCCTCAAATCTTCCCATATGCCTGCCCTGTATGGGTCTTGCCTCGTGAACATTCATAGTGGAACCATTAGATTGAAAACATAGATTTGGGGAGAAGATTTTTCAAATATTGAAAAATATTTGAGTTTTATTTAACTTAAGAATATTGAAAAATATTTGAGTTTTAGGCAAACTTAAGAATATTGAAATATTGAAAAATATTTGAAAACTATTGAGAGTGAGATCTGGCAGTTAGATATGCAGAGCTGGAGCACCACAAAGGGATGGGGTCTGGATCCTTGTTATTTAACTTTCCGTGTGTCTGTTTTAGCTCCCAAACTAGATATACGGCTCATTGTACAGATCCCATAGTACCTAATGCTGTGGCTTACCCATTAGAAAGCTCTTGGAGCTTTTTGGAGAGGGATCCTCTAACCAGTGTCAACTCAATAAATAAATATTTGTTGCCTCATTGCAAAGTACTGAACCTTCTTTCTCATGTAGGCAACAAAGAATCCCTGCAGGTGTTTGAGCAGAGTTGTAAGATGATATGAAATTTGCTCCAGGAAGACATGATATTGCTGTGCTATACGGGAAAGGCTGGAAGGGAAAGGAGATGGTGATGGGTAGACTGGTTAGGAGGGCCAGCAAAAGAGCAGGTGAACAGTGAAGGAGCCTGTGGCAGAGCCATGCCAGATGGGACAGAGCAGAGGGGACTTTGACTACGCAACAGACTGGTGACTCAGTTTCCTCCACAGTACTAGCCCTAAGGGAAAAAGTCTCCTTGCTCTGGGAAGAGCAGTGACCAGTCTCCTATGGCTTCAGAACAAAAGCCAATGATTACATCCAGGGAAAATAAAGAGGCCACTGAGACCAGGAAAGCGCCATTAATCTTTTTGTTGCAAAATTGTGTTTTCCAAAGCCCTGGCCAAGGGTGCAGAAGCCTCAGCATGTGGACTTGACCCCTATACTAGGAAATGAAAAATGGAATTTTATTTAAATTGCAGAATAGATAATATCTAAGAATCTGAGAGGCTGGGAGATGGTGGGGTGGGGCAGATCATGAGGAAAGGAAATGACTGAAGTATTGAGCAGAAGACAGGAGAAAGCAATCACACAAAAAGGGGTCAAGGGGCAAGCAGACATTGCATTCAATCTTGTCTTTTTTTCCTCTATAAACTAATTTTATGGAGACTTTCCTTTTTTTCCAAATATAAAATATCAATTAACTAAAGAAAAGCCATTTCATTATTCAACGGGAGAAATTATTTCATTCAATAAAAACGGTAGTAGCTCTCCCCAATTCCAGAATTATATACACATTTGTAACCTATTAAATAATCAAAACTAGAAATCAGTTAGATAAGATGTATAAATGACCTTAAAACTGATCACTATCTGATCTAGAAATTTTCCTTTTATGAGTTTACCTTAAGAAACACTCTGAAAGGGACAACATTTATACACAAAGACACTTATTACAGAATTGTATATATATTTAAAAAAACCTCTAAATGGCCAGCCTTGAGGGTATGATGAAATATATAGGTTATGTCTTTAAAATGTTGAGTCGTGAGAGTCTTAGGTAGCTTAAAAAGGTACTTATGGTTTCATATTAAGTGAAGATAGAAGTCACAATTTTATATAAAGTAATAAAACCAATTACATCAAAGTACATAGAAAAAAGTCTCAAATGAAAAGATGCCAAAAAGGCTAACTATGTTTGTTCTGGGGTGAGGAGATTGTGGGAACATTTTTGGTTCTTTATACAATTGAAAGGTCGTACATGAGCCTGAATTCCTTTTTTGTTAGCAAAAGAAATGAAAGAAGGTTATACTTTTTTAAAAAGGGAAGATACTGTAAAGGAATATTTGTTGCTTTCAGAGAGAATACCTGAAAAATCTAGGTACTCTCTTTTCTGAGACTTTTTTTTTTTTACTCTCAGGAAGATCTTTACTTGTTCCTAGTTAAATTATTTTCATGTCAGTATGTTTCCAGGGACAAAAATTAGCAAGTGTGCTATTTGAGCTCTGCTCAGACATATGGAGTAGTTCTCTGTTACTACATGGACAACAAGGTCCACATCTCTTGGTCTGGTATTTTTAACCTATTAAATAACAAAAAATAGAAGTCAATTAGAAAAGATGTATGAATGACCTTAAAACAGTCCACACTATCTGATGTAGAAATTTTACTTTAATGAATCACCCCTAAGGAACACTCTGAAAGGGATAAAATTTATACACAACAATATTTATTACAGAATTATGGGGAAACCCCCCCCAAACCTCTAAATGAGCAGCCTTGGTGGTATGGTGAAATCAAATCCCAATTGCTCTAACTTTACTTCCTTTAGTTCCCTGCAGATATTTTTTACTCAGCTCAAAAGTCCTTTTGGATTTGCTATTTCTTATATGTGTCCATAGCCTCCCATTTCTGGACCTCTCCTTGTTCCTGGGGAGCATGCTCACAGAGCACATATTAAACATTATACAGTGGATTGGGAGCCTCTTTCAACATTAGCAGGTGGATTTGGCCATGTGGTCTGGGCAAGGCAGTTCACTTTCTGGGTCTCAGATGACACACCTGCAAAACAAGGGTCTGTGGTCCATGGCTACCAGGGGTCCTCTAGAGTGAGGTGGGCCTCATTCCCTCACTGTCCTAGGTATGCTCATGTCTGTCTGCCCCTTGCCTCACGTTCTGACTGTGGACCTTGCCCCTTCCTGGCTGCTTCTATGCTCTTGTTCCATTTCCTTCAGAGTCCCATTCCCAGTGATTCTGATGAACATGTACTTGTGTGTATGAATCTTTTGGCTACTCACGTATGTTGCCTTTTATCAAAACTAGATGGCACATGCCAAGGATATAACAGATAAATTCTGTGAATAAAAATGCAACTTGATGGGGAAGAAAAAGCCCTCCCTAGGAGAGCTTTAGGGGTAGAGGAGATCACTTCTCTAAATCCTTTGTTTATGGCCTAATAAAGCCCAATCTGTGATCCCCAGATATGTAAGGGCAGACAGACTATTTACAACATTTCCAAATATCCCAGGAAAAATTACACACAGGCCCATAAACACTTCCACAGGTAAGTCTTTATTTCTTTATTTTTAGTCATAGAAAAATCGAGTGTGTAAATGTGAATTTTAGAGGATACACCAGAGAGTAGTTTCCCCTTCTAACAACCATTGGTTAACCTTCATTTCATCAGTAGCTCCTAACAGGGCCATAGCCCTTCTCTCCCTTCAAATTTCTACAAATATGTTGTTTCCCATTTTTCTTTTTATCACCCATATGTCCGTGCTGGACAAAAGCCATGAAAGAAATTGAGAAAGCTGAATGCCCACCAAAATGCCGAGAGTGTCTTTGCTATGTTCCAGCACAAAGGCCACTGTTAGAAAGAGGTGATCAGAGTCATCTTCTGACTCAACCTCACAGGAGGAGCCAGGGCAGATGGACAGTTCCCAACCGTTTATTCTTTCCCTCTTTCTCTCTACTGAGCATTCTTTTTCCTTCTGTTTCTTATTAACAGCACAAAAGTCTTTGAATTGTTTAAGAGCAGAGATGGTGCCTTGTTCATTTTTGCAGCTCTTTCTGGAACCAAGTATGGTGTTAAACATAGGGTAGACATTCAGTAAGTATTTGTGGAATGAATGAATGAGCAAATAAAGGACAGGCATGATTTTGATGGCAATGAGGGCAATGTGAACCATGGAAAGACTGCAGAGTTACAGTCACAGCAGATGATGAGTTGTTGCTCTGACTTACTAGTTATGTAACCTTGAGTAAGCTCCTTTAGCCCTTTGGGGTCAATTCCCCGTGTGTATAGGGAAAAGGGAGAGGGTTGATTAAAAAAATGTGTACCTTAAGGAGAGTGTCCATGAACATCTTCGGCACATCTTGCAGCCGAAGAGTTGACATTTATGTAGTCCTTTTTTCCCTTAATTAAAAAAATTTAATACAACTTGGAAAAAAAATCAAGAAATGCTGACCCCCTAATCTTACCACTTAAGAATTAATAAGAAATAAGAGTTCTCTTCCTAGTTATCTCCTCTAGATCCCCAGGAATAACTATTTTCCTTAACATTTAGGTTTGTTGCTTATCCTTCCTAACATTTTTCCAAAATTGCATGGACATATCTATATGCACACAATGCACAGAGTTTCAAAATAGAGCTCTTCATAGCTGTCTATCATCTATCCATCTATCTATCTATCATCTCCAAGTCATTTATTTTTGAATAAAAGCAGAATTATTTGTTGTTTGACTATACCGCAACTTGCCACCAGTTCCCCAGTTCCAGCGTTTGGTGATACAAACAATACTTCAAGGAACCTCCTTGAACACCTATGTCTGTAAACTTTTGTGTAGCACTTACTTTAGTAACAAGGCACTTGAGCACTCATTATTACCTTGACCCATAACCATCATGAGAGGAAAGGGCAGACATTGTTATTCCATGTTACAAATGAAGAAAAGGGAAGGCCAAGGGGGGGCGAGTGACCTTTCCAGAGACACACACGGACAGAATCTGGTGGAGCTGAGTTTCCCAGTGGCTTGAGTTCTTGTCTTGAGTTTCTTTTGTCACACTGCAATGAAGCATAAATCAAGAGGGAATGTCCATAACCAGGAAGGGAATTGTGGTTCAGTGAGCAGTTACATTAAATTGTATAAACACACACACACACACACACACACACACACACACACACACACACACACACTACAAACCAGAAAGTCAAGACCAAATATATTTAAAAGATACTGTTTGGAAGAGATACACTAGTAGTGAGCAAGGGACTAGCATAAGTTGGTCCCTTTAATTAGCTACCATCTCTTTTGCCATGTTCTCAGTATGATATCCAAATGGTGAGGATGGCCTAGGTTGCATAAATATGGCAGGGGAATTACAAAGGACACCCCTACAATCCCAAAATTTCACTATTCCTTTCTTCCGAGAGAAGTGTCTAGGGAGGTCCTGTGGGTAGCTGGTTAGGATTGGCCTCAACTGGCATTTTTCCTCAATTATCTGTAGGAAATGTCAGTTGTTATTGAAATTCACAGATGCAATCAATTGTCAGAGTCACTGGAGACCAAGAATTATTGCTCAGACATTAGAGAGAGGCTGGCAGGAAAGAGAACAATTCAGCCTGGAAAAATGTAAACTAATGGATACAGTGGGAAAAATCTTAGGGGAATGGGACTAGGGTGAGGGAGTAAGGACTCCCCACCATAGGGTACAAACTTTAAAGCGTACCAAAAATCTCAGTGTTCAAGATAAATATTTTAATTCAATATTTTAAAAAACCATATTGGTAACCTACAGCCTGTGGTCTAGCAGCCTGTTTATAAATAAAATTTTATTGGAAAGCTGCTGAAAGTGAAAGTACAGCAGCAGCGGAGATCCTAGTTTGTTCTTTGACATGTTAAAAACCCTGGTTAAGCGTGTGAATGTTAGACACATCAGAGCTTCGCTTGGATTCACGGGGAGGTGGGGGGAGGGGCACCTCTGAAGAATAACGATAATGGATTTGACTATTTCTATTAGTTTCCCAGGGCTACTGTAACAAATAACCACAAACTAGGTGGCTTTAAGACAACAGAAATGTATTTATTGTCTCACAGTTCTGGAGGCTAGACACCAAAAATCAAGGTTTCAGCAGGGCCAGGGCTGTGCTCTCTTAGAAGGTTCTAGAGAAGAATCTTTCCTTGACTCTTCTAATTTCTGATGGCTCCTTCAATCACTCCCATCTCTGCCTCAGTGGTCACATAGCCTTCTTCTCTCTGTATGTCTCTTTGTCTCTGTCTCTTGTGTCCAAACCTCCCTTTCCTTTCTCCTATAAAGATCCCAGTCACTGGGTGATACCCTAATCCAAATGATCTCATCTCAACTTGATAACATCTGCAAAGACCCTATTTTCAAATTTGATCACTTTCATAGATATCAGGGGTTAGGACTTCTATATATGTTTCTTGGGGGGACACAATTCAACCCACCACACTATTAAACATGGGGAATTTAACATACATGTAGCAGAAATGTTATCTATTCACAGGACTCTTACGGTGGAGTCCCGGCAGCCCCTTGCCATGATTTAAATACCTAAGGGAATACTTAAGGAAATGATGTTTCGTTCCTTAGGGATGCTTATGTTGTAATTGTTGCTAAGGGACATGGTGACAAAAAGATGCCGAATTTTTAAGGGTAGTCCTGATTTCAAATATTCAAATAATAGTGACTGGAAGTATATTTTCTAAATTTTATGTTCCTTTTGTGGGTATTTTATTTTTCTCAATATAGGCAACTTACTAAGTTGTCATTAATATAATTGAATGTGATAGCATTTGGAGATTTTTTTCATAGAAATTCACCAACTAGGGAGAAAAATGTCCTTTGTCAAACCTGGCACTCTGAGTTTTGGTTCATGAAATATGGCTCTTGTGCCTCTGTGCTCAAAGGCTGTTAAACAATGGGGATTACTGAATACCTTTAGAATTTTAAGTAAGTTGAGATGTAAATAGGACCCAAATCTATCTTCTCTAATTTTGCAAGCACATCATAGTCAAATTCCAAAACCTGAATGTTACATGGCTTTTTAGTGAATATTGTTGTTAATAAACATGCTTGTGTAAGTATAATTAATTGTATCAGCAATAGTAATATTAGTTTTTAAAATTATTATATCATTAATCCATAATTACTAATAAATAAATGTGTGATTATTAGGTTAATAATTCAAACATGATAGTCATTATTTATTGAGTACTTATTATTTGCCAGGCAGAGAGATTGATCTCTTTATGACCACTGTTTTATTTATGAATGCAGAGATTCTTTCTTAGAAATGATATACTTTTTACTTAGGTTTGAAATGCCCTATATATTTTATTCTGCTTTTGGTTAGGGTAACCAGTCCCCTCCAAGATAGACAGCTGTATCTTTCTGAGCATGGGTTAATCTCTGTACGAGTGCATGAGCAACAGCAGGAAAGATGGCCGACAAGGACTGCTAGCACAAAGTGAAGGGGCCCTGCTTTCTTTCTTTTCTTTTCTTTTTTTTGAGTCAGAGTCTCATTCTGTCACCCAGGCCAGAGTGCAGTGGCACGCTCATGGCCACTGCAGCCTCAACCTGCTCAGCTCGGACAATCCTTCCGCCTCAGCCTTCCAAGTAGATGGAACTACAGGCACATGCCACCACGCCCAGCTATTGTTCTGATTTATTGTAGAGATGCGATCTTACCAAATTGCCCAGGCTGGTCTCGAACCCGTGGGCTCAGGCAGTTCTCTCACCTCGGCCTCCCAAGGTGTTGGGATTGTAGGCCTGAGCCATTGTGCCCGGCATGGGACCCTGCTTTCATGATCAGAGAAATCGTGAACATCATCACTGTTGGCACGTACATTTCAACTAATAACACATTTTTAAAGTTTCTGAAAATAGATTGCTTTCTAAATATGACAGTTCCCTCTGTAATTTTGTTTATATAAATGATTTGCTTTGTAAACATTTTTAATAGTAGAAAGGTAAAATTGAATTTATTTTAGTTTAATTCAGTTTATTCCTTATTATAAACTAAAAACTGAGTAAATCTAAATAAATATGTGACATTAAATGTGTTTAAAGAACAAAGTCTTGGCATTTGGATTAAGCGGCAAAAAGGAGTCTGTGAACGTCCCATCCCTGTTGACTTTTCATTTGTTTAAATGCCCAACATTCATCTACTTGCTTTAAGCATGGACTCTCCTAGAGGCAGAGAAATGGTCAAAAGTCAGGGTTCTTAAATCAAAGGTTCACACAAGAGGCTATGTGAATAGAATTGGGGGGGGCAATAGGAGACAGAAAAAAAAGATCATACGTTTATTTTTTCTAAGCTCTAACCAATATTTAGCATTTCCTCTAATTAGTAGAAATCAAAGGTATTTTCATATCACATTATAACTGTGGAAGCTATCTCAAAATATTTTATATACTTATTGCTGCTTTGAAACTGTAGTAATTATTAGAACCTTGATTAGATCTTGTTATTTAGCAGATTAATAAAGTACACATACATTACAGTACCATACATATTTTTAGATATTTTGACAACTTTTTTTTAATACAATTGGTTTTCTTTGTAATCATATGATCTTTATTTTATTTGTTGAATAACATTATTCCTACAAAGAGTTCAGAGGCTTCACAAGACTGCAAAAGTGTCCATGGCACAAAAGGTTAAGGACCTCTGGATTAGGGAAACTCTGTTGGGTCCTTCCCATTCTTTGGTTCTGTCTGTGAGAACATGAGGGCTTGCGTGTGCTGCTCTTTTGGGAGTATATAATAGCCGGTGTGGCCTCATAAATGGCTAATGAATTAAGAGTAAAAAAAAAAAAAAGAAAGAAACTTGTGTGAATTTTTCCATTGCATGACTCCTCACTTAAGATAACACTTTGCTGGCCACCTTCATCAAGGGTAGTGCATGGCATCAAAATGTTTATCAGCTGGGAGTCAGAGAAGCCAGGATCGGTCTCTACTTTGCTGCCTTCTAAATTTGTAGCTTCATCTAGTCAGTCAACCCCTGTGTCTCACCTGTAAAATGGGACCAGTAGCCTCTCTCCTCTTGCCTCATGTGACTGATCTCTAATGAAAATCAAGCAAGAGAGAGAAAGAACTCCCTGGAAACTCTAGTGTCCTGTAGCATAAGGGACTCCTGTTGGCAGAAAGGTAGTTGGCTGCCCATCTAGCCTGACCCTGAAGCCTAGCATGGTGGGACAGGCACACCATGTGAGCAGGCAAGCATTCCTGGAAGCTCTTTAGGCTGGGATGACTGAGAGCAGAGGGAACATACTGGAGTGGGCAAGAGGCTCTGGCAAGCTAGAGGAGACCTTCCCACTCCCACATCCAAAAGATGCCCACGTCCTAATCCCCGAAACCCTACCTGCCTTACAAGTCTGCTACCTTACAGGGTGAAAGGGACTTTGTAGATGTGATTCACGTTAAGGGCCGTGAGATGGAGAGGTCATTCTGAATTACCTGGGTGAATCTGCTATGCTCTCGTAGATCCCTAAAAGAAGGAGCTGGGAGGACGAGTTAAGAGAGAGTGGGTAAGGATGGAAGCAGAGGTCTGAGAGGGGAAAAGATGCTGTGCCACTGAGCATGGGCCAGGGAATGTAGCTCTAGAAGCTGGCCAAGGCAAGACAAGGGATTCTCCCTGAGAACCTCCAGGAGGAGCAGAGCCCCACCCACACCCTGATTTTAGGACCTCTGACTTCCGTACAATTTGTATTGTCCCTGAGCTACTAACTTTGTGATAATTTGTTAAAGCAACAAAAGAAAACTGATCCAGGGCTGCTAAATGTTCTGATAATGGCAAATTACCAGCTTATAGAGGACCTTTCCTGCCACAGTGTTGGTTGTTACCCCAATTTTTTTAGCTGTGATAGCTTAATTTTTTTCCTGTTTTATCCTTGTTTCTTTAGGCTGGTGTGGCTAGACAGTGAGCTACTGTAATACCAAAAAAGAGCATATTTCTGACTTTGTCTGAGAAACACTACGTCTTTCCCTTCCATGGCATTAAAATCCCTTCCAGCTGCTCCAGGGGCTCTTCAGAGATGTCTCTTGTGTGGCTCAGAAACACAGCCCTCTCATCTGTCCTGAGGAAGCTGCTGTTTTTCTATTCTTCTTTCCTGGCTCCAACTCTGGCTCCATGTGGTGCTGTCTGCTGTTGAGATTCCTGATGCCTTCTGGGTCCTGAGAAGGTTTGTGCTGTGGCCACTACTGTTTCCATGGCAGCCACACTTCCTGCCCCACTAACCCAGGGGGTCACCATGAATGTCTATCACAGACAGGCACCAAAGTGGCACTGAGACAGCGCTGCTGGTCCTGACCTGCCAAGTCTGGCCAAACCCTGATTCTCTTGATGCCACTCTCCAGGTTTTTCAGTGAAAAGGATCCCATTTTAATGCCATGATTCAGTTCCGCCTGGTGTTTTCAATGCCTTGCTGAGAATATATACTTTTGATGAAAACAGATTTTCCCAGTCTTACTTCAGGGTCTTTTCCTGAGTTCTGAGACACCAGGTGTGTCACTGGGGGCTTTATGATCAAGCGACACTGTGCTGAGCTTGTTAGCACATTCTCCATCAACACAGAGACAGAGTCATTGTTCCAAACTTGTGGTCTTGATTCTCCTTTCTTAGGACAAGCAAGGCTCCTTAGCTTCTTATCAGATAAGCTTCTAGAAAAGTCCATCTCCAATGTCTTCCATGCATGCTAGGACATGTCTGAATCCCATAGCGAACTTCATTTAGGCTCTATGCTTCACATCTGAAGCATGGAATCCCAGTTGCTCCTCTGGTTTCATATGGACAATCCTTTGGAGAGCTGGATTTACTTGACACATATTAGGATGGTTGCTCTGTTCTCCCTAATTTGCCCAATTTCAGAATTTAAGGGTTCAGTTAGATACCCTCAAACTTGCGACCTCTAACATGTGTCCTCTTCAAGGCTAAAAGTCATCCACTTTTGCAGCACATTTCCCCCATTCCAACTGTGTAGAGAACAAATGAAGGGAAGGTGTGTGGCGGGGGTCAAAGTCTCAAAGCTCTGGGCTGGGTCTAGAGGTGAACAAGAGAAGGTTTGTGTTACATGCTTGATTTTCCCTTAGGGTGCCTTTAATTGCTTTGCATTTTATTTCAGTAGCTTTATGGGTGCAAATGGTTTTTGGTTACATGGATGCCTTTGATAGTGGTGAAGAAGTCTGAGCTTTAGGTATACCCATCACCCCTACTAGTACACATTGTATCTGACAGGTAATTCTTCCTCTCTCTTCCCTCCTTCCCATGCTCAGGCTTCTGAGTCTTCAGTGTCCAATATACCATTCCATATGCCTTTGCAGACCCTTAGCTTAGCTCCCACTTAGAAGTGGGGACATGCAGGTACATTCTGTTTCTGTATTACTTTACTTAGGATGATGGTCTCCAATTCCATCTGAGTTGCAAAAGATATTATTTTTGTTCTTTTCATGGCTGAATAGTATTCCATGGTCAGTTTGTCTGTCTATCTCTCTATCTCTCTATCTAATCTCACATCTTCTTTGTCATAGATCAGTTGATGGATATTTAGGTTGATTCCACATCTTTGCAATTGTGCTGTGATAAACATGCAAGTGCAGGTCTTTTTTGTATAACGACCTCTTTTATTTGGTAGATACCAACTAGTGGCCCCTTTTATGACTTACGACCTTCTTCTCCGATCCCTGTTCCTGACTGCTGCTTTCTGCCACTCCTTCTTCACTTACTTCTCTGCTTATAAACTTGCTGTTTTTTTTTATAGCATTCTCCCACCTTGGTAAAGTGAAACCCATTTCCAAATTACCATTAGAGTCAACACAGAGGATAACTGGAAAAGGGCAATTCCAGGTACTGTGCATGCACTTAAGAGGGTTTGGGGTAAACCCTAGTACTTAAAGGCAGGGATTTCAGGCCAGTGTGGGAGGAACTCACTCACTCAAGATGCAGGAAGCTGCCCCCATTTGTATATCTGTCGCTCAGAGCAGGGTATGGCACCTAGTAAACAATCATTGCTTAATGAATGAATGTATTATCTACTCAGAGGATAGCCCTGATTGTATCGGTCAGGGTTCAACGAGAGAAGTAGAACTAGTAGGAGATACATAGTAAGAGATTTATTGCAAGGACTTGGCCTAGGTGATTGTGGGGACTGGAAGGCAAGTCCCAAATCTGTTTCAGGAAGGGCAGGCTAGAACTCTTAGGTATGACTTGAGGCTACTGCCCTTGGGTGGGATTTTTTTCTTCTTCAGGGAAGTCTCAGCTCTGCGTTCTGAGGCTTTGCCACTGATTGGATCAGACCTATCCAGGCTAGTTTTTTTTTTTCTTTTTTTTTTTTTCAGTCGTGATCTCACTCTGTCACCCAGGCTGGAGTGCAGTGGCACAGTCATGGCCACTGCAGCCTCAACCTCCTGGGCTCAGGAGACTTTTCTACCTCAGCCTCCTGAGTGGCTGGGACCACAGGTGCACTCCCACATCCAGCTAATTTTTTTTTTTAAGAGATGAGGTCTTGCTGTGTTACCTAAGGTGGTCTTGAACTCCTGGGTTTAAGCAATCCTTCAACCTTGGCCTCCCAAAGTGCTAGAATTACAGGTGTAAGCCACCACACTTGACCCCATGATGGATTTTAATCACATCTACAAAACCCCTTCATAGCAACACTCAGCTCAGGGTCTGAATAACTGGGGACTATAGCCTAGCCAAGCTGATAGATCAAAAAGACCATGACACTGATGGTTAAAGAGCCTGTTACCCCTAGTTTCTTTTTGGGCATGGTTAATTTAACTAATACTAACCTGAATGCACTGGATAACGTTGGCTGAACTGAGCTTTGCTGCGGCCTCTGACTTCCGCTGCTTTAACCAAGTGCTACCCCGAGCTGCTTCAGTTCTGTGTTGATACCCAGAAGTTTATGTGACCTGGAAGGGTAAGTGGCTTCTCTTTGATTTGCCAGAAGTAAGTGGTCATGTCAGTTGAGAAGCCAGAACGCTAATTTCAGTGATTTGAGTCTGGTACAAGTTCTGTGGGAGCAGAGGGTGGGCTGTTGCTTTTCCTTTGGCCCTGGTAAACATCTGATGCTTGTTCTGGTGGTTGAAATGCTGGATCTGCTCTTTTATTTGTGTGCCAGGAGGTTCGCAGTAAATGAGGGGTGTGGTCTGTGAGGGGAAAAGCGGCTGTGGCTTGGCCTCTCTGCAACCTGTCAGCACACACACACACATGTTTTGTACCATGTGAGTGCATCGTGCAAGGGCTCATTATTGAGCCATGAGGACTGCCCCTGAGAAGCTGTGGGCAATGGTTATGAGGCGTGGTGGAAACAGCACTGGACTGGGAATGAGCTCCTACTACTCACTTCTCCTCAACTCAGTTTCTCCGGGGCCCTACTCATTCCTTCATGACTCAGGAAATATTTATTTTGTGCTAAGCTAAGCACGAGGCTTTCAGGATTCAGTAGTGAACAAGACAGATGCTACCCTTGTCTTTTCAGAGCTTACTGTTGAGCAATGTTAATAAATAGCAGTGGTCGTTTCATTAGTATTTACCAAGGGTTACCGTGTCCCAAATATGGGAGTTATGGTAGAAGAAGGGGGTTAGTCTATGTTAAGGGCAAGAAGCTTCTGAAAGGGAATGACTAACGACGCATGCCTTTCTTACTTTGAAGTCACGATGTCCTTTCTGTGACCCCCTTTCCTTCTCCTCTGCGTCCTCTCCCTTGACCTTCTCACAGACTCCTCTTGGACTAGCCTTTCTGGTCTGATCTTTCCATCAAGGTTTTGTCTAGAGTCTCTCACTGCCTGTCAACACCTCCTTGAGGAAGCCCTCAGGCATTTCACAGGCACAGCACCTGTGAAGAACTCAGCTCTTTTGTTATAGTCTTCCTTCCCTTTTCTGTTTCTTACAATTTTATCACAATTCCTTTTGTCATTTAGGGAAAAAAGTCTTTGGTCTACCTTCTCTACTATACCCACCAGTCACTTCCTACCCCTACCCTTCCTACCCCTAGAATGTCTCTCATCTCTCTCCTCCATGTGCTTCCTCCCTCAACAAGATCTGACTGTCTTAGTCACTTTTCTGGTAGTTGCTATAGTTTCATGTATACAGTTTTTCCTCAACTTTCAGTCATCCTTTTTGGGGCTACCCAAGGACGTATTCTTGGTAGACTTTCTTGTGTCACTCAGTTGCTCCAAAGCCTTCAGTGGATCACCGCTAGGCTCTACAGCCAGATGCCTGGGTTCTAAACCTGCCTCTGCCACTTTCCAGCTAGGGTTCCCTGTATGAATTATTAACCCCTCTGTGTTGTTATTATTTCATCTATAAAACAATTGTGCCCATCTCATAGAGTTCAGATGGGAATTAAATGAGTCAACCCATGTGTGGTGCTTATAAAAGTTTCTGACATAATTTCAGCATTCCAACCAAGGTAGATCCTCAGGCTCTTGTTTCTCCATGTTGTCCTTTTTGTACCTTGACTTTTTGCTTTTCTAACTGTCATTGTGTTATATTTCTGAATCGCTGTTGGCAGAGTAGTCCACAAACTGGTAGCTATGTGTGAATGTGTATGTGTGTGTGTGTGTATATATACACACACACACACTATGTATATATGAATATACATGTATATATAGCTATATATGTGTGTATATATGTGTGTATTTGTATGTATATGCACACATATGCATATTTATATTAAACTAAATATATATACATATAGATTCATGTATACTTTATTATTTCTTAATTAATTGACTCAATGTTTTGATGATTCTTCTAAATAAAATACACTTAGGTGGCCAGGCTCAGCCTATAATCCCAGCACTTTGGGAGGCCGAGGCAAGTACATTGCCTGAGCCCGTGGGTTTGAAACCAGCCCTGACAACTCGGTGAGACCTCATCTCTACAATAAATCAAGAATTAGTCGGGCATGGTAGTGTGTATCTGTAGTTCTGGCTACTTGGAAGGTTGAGGCAGAAGGATCACCAGAGCCCAGCAGGTTGATGCGGGGGTGGCTGTGAGTGTGCCACTGCACTCCAACCTGGGTGACAGAGTGAAACTCCAACTCAAAAAAAAAAAAAAATACTTAGGTAAACCCTCACCAATAATGTCACGGTGAAAGATTAACTTTTGAAAACTGTCCACAGATTAGTTTTTCATCACACTAATCATGAGGTGTCTTTTTTTCAATGTACTCATCAGTATTAGGGTTGGTTGTCCTGACTGATCTTAGTGAAAAAGTTACCAGTGGACATGTTCTCAGGGTCACTCTGTTCCCATGAAACATACCTACTCAGAGACGTGAAAAACCTCTAAGATGAGCTCATGCAAATGATATCTGTGATGAAAATAGCGATGTGAGGTGGTGCCAGGAACTTCAGGTTCACAGAGTATAACTGGGATTTTCCCCAAATCATTGCACACAGTAATTTCCTCATTATGGACATTCTTAAATTATAGGCTCTAATTGCCCATTTTAGTTCTGTAGTTAGATATGAAGGCATTAATTTTATAGATATAGCAATCAGCTCAAATGTACTTCCAGATTCTTTCCCTTACCCTACCTTCATGAAAATTAATACATTATTAAAAAGTTTGTGCATATCTATCATACTCAGTGATCTCTCACAGAAACAAAAAACAGAATATTGTATGTTTCCACCCATAAGCGAACTTTGAACAATTGTTATAATACTGTAAGAAAGGGATCTGCAGTAGGAAACTATCAGGGGAGGGAGGATGGGATTGGCAATTGTGAGATAATGCTAGGGGAGGGAGGGGTATGCCCCATCAAAAGGGTACCTACATAGTCAACGTTTGTATACCTAACCTTAACCCTGAATTGTATCCCACATCTTTATGATAAAAAAAAGAGAAAAAAAAGAGATAAACTTATAGAAGTTAAGATGGAAAAAAAAAGTTTGTGCATAAGAGGAGCCTCAGAGGGCAGCTTTTAGGAGCCCTTGGAAGTTTTCACGGCAAGAGTCCTGGATCAGGAAGGATATGGGACCACCACCCTCCTAAATTCCCTGTTGTTGCTTATGTCAACTAGATCCTGCTGAGTCTAGGGTAGAGAAGAAATCCCTTAATTCGTATAGGACTAATTTCTCTTAGTTGTAAAATTTAAAGGTGACAGCAATGCTTAATGAGTCATGGGAAAGAAACTAACTAACTAAAAAGCCAGGACAACTCTGGCTTTTTGTTTCTTTTGTGTCTTATTAAAAGATAAGAAGATGAGGCATTTTGGACTTAACGGGGTTTGTATTTTTTATTTGCGTGTAGGCACCTGATTATAACCTATCTGTCATTATCTGTTTATCTGCGTGTGTGTGTGTCTGTGTGTGTGAGAGATTGCTAGAATTTATTTCATAAGGACTCTCAATAATTAAAATCTCTGTTTATTTTTCTCTCTATAGCATACTACTTTAAAACAAAACAAAAAACAGACTAACTCCAGCATTTCCCCCATGGACTGTGCTAAGTCTATTTCATCCTACATATTTAACATGTATATCTATTTGCCCCCATTTATAAATCTAAGCAAAAAGAGGCTGTTTGGTGGAGTAGAAAGGACCTTGGTAAGAGTTCTAGCCCCTTTATCTTCTTTCTTTACATATACATTCCATGTGATCCCACTAGTCTTGTGCTTTAAATGTTATCTATATGTTCCTGTCCCTCAAATTTGTATCTCTAGCCCAGACTTTGTTTCTGAGTTACAGATTTAGATAACAATCAGAACTTTGGTGATTTCCACTTGGATGACTCATAGGTATTTTGAGCTTGCTGTGTCCAAAACTGGATTTACTTTTCCTCCAAATGTATTGCTTTTCTATTCTTCCCAAACTCAATCAATAGCAACTCCATGCATTTAGGCATTCAATCCTGATCATCCCTCTTCCACATATGAGCCACTAGCAAGACTTGTTTCACTCTTCAGAACCTGTCTTTAGTCTGTCCACTTTCCTCTTTCCTCCATTCAGGCTGCCATCATTGCTCATCTATCTAATTGCTTCTTGTTTTTCCTTTTTCAGTGCTTGCCTCTGTCTATCATTCTCCCCAATGCCAGCAATAGCGATTGTTATGCAGAATAAATTGGTTCATGTCACTCTGCTCCCTCACTTAACACTTTGAATAAAACTCAAAACTTCTCTGAATAACTCAAAACTTCTTATATTGGTGTGTTAGTCTGTTAGGACTGCTGTAACAAAATACGACAGACCGCATGGCTTAAACAACAAAAATGTATTTTGTCAGAGTTCTGAAGGCTGTAAAGTCTAACATCAAGGCTTAGAAAGGTTCAGCTGCTGGTGCAGGCTCTCTTTCTGACTTGCAGGTGGCCACCTTCTTGTTGTGTTCTCATATGACTAGGAGACAGGTGAGAAGAGAGAGAGAATGAGTTCTCTGGTGTCTCTCCTTATAAGGACACTAATCTTATTGAATCAGGGCTCTACCTTTTTGGTATCATTTAACCTTAATTACCTCCTTATATGCTCTCTTTCTACATATAGTAACATTGAGTGCTAAGGCTTCAACATTAATTTTCGGTACTCTCCTTAGATGTGCTCATCTCTACTCTCCCAGGTCATCTCCAATAAAGTTACTCTGGACAATTTCATGTTCCTTAAATAGTTCAAATTTGTTTCTGCTTCAGGACCTTCATAAAGGCGATTTTATTGATCTAGAACAGCCATCCTTAAGCTCACCTCCTCTGTCTGACCTTCTCTTGGTCACTCCTTTTCATTCTTTGAGTCTGAGCTTTGATCTTCTCAGGGATGACTTCCCTATCTGCGTATCTCCTTACTGTTCTCAATCACTGTGTCCGGTTCATTTCTTACAGAGAACTCAACATGCCTTATGATTTGTTCATTCACTTTCCCCCCAATGTATTGTAATTTCTACTAGGAAAGCAATTAGTGTGCTCTTAATTCACTATGATTTATAGTAGAACTATATGATTTAACATAGAACTTTGGTACTCAATTATACACACTGAGGAATAAATGAAAGAATGAATGGATGACAAAAACTCTACCTCCTAGGATTTAATACTACAACGCAGAATTAACCTGTTTCATAGATAACCATTGTACAGGGAAAAATGTGACACAACTTTTGGGAAGAGCAGATCAATCCCTGATGCTTTGCTGTTTCACCAATGCATCTTTTTTTTTTTAACTGTTATTTTGAACACACAATTTAGTCAGAAGTTGAGTTTGAGCCTTATTTCTGCCACTTACAGTATAAGATCAACTGGTACAAAACTTTATACAAATATTATTTATTTTTTGCTTCAATATTGGGAAATCTCATCCTGAGTTTCCTCTATACAACTACTTTAACTTAGCAGGGATAAAAAGGGCACAACCAAGTTTTCATGATTGGAATCAGAAGAGAAACACTGCTTCACTCAGCAAGTGAGTCCTAAGAGATTCTCATGGTTCAGGGACTAAGACTGGATGCTGGAATATGTAATAATATGAAGATTATAGGGTAGTGAGGATGCACATGTGAACCAATGAGTAAACAGACAGGATAATAGTGCTGGGACTGCATTCACCTCAGGGTGAAAGGGCCTACAGAGGTCAAATCTGTGGACCCAGGATGGTGGGAAAGAGAAGGGTGGTGATTATGTCATTGCTGACAGTGAGTTTGCCAGTCAAAAGGAATGGAGAAGCAAAGATCAGGAACCTGGAGATGGACTGGGCTTTCAAGGAGCCACATTCCATCAGACCTGCTAAAGCATGTGGTTTAAAGAGAATGTGTCTAGCCCAGAGAATTGCACATAGTAGGCACTTAACCAATAGTTGTTTAGTAAATGAATAAGTGGATAAAAGTAGCAGAAGGAAATTGAGGTGTTGGGAAAGATGAGATCACAGAAGGCTTTGTACACCATGCTAGGATCAGTAAAGAGGTAGTCAGTGGTGTATTCTTTAAGCAAGAAAGAGACCTGAGCAGGTTGAGTTTAGAAGAATCCCTTTGGCTACAGAATAGAAGATGGATTGGTGGGAATGAAGCTGAAGCCAGCCATAAGCACCGACAAAAAGGCAACTGAACATTTGGAGGAAGTCAAAATCAGACAGGAGATATGTTCAGAGATTGTGATAGTCGAGGAAGAAGTCCTGTGCCTAACCTAGCAGTGTACAGAGCCAGAGACAGACAGGCGGGTGGAATATCACACTGGTGACTGATTGGAATGTGTGAGTGAGCATGATTAAGTTGACTGTGTGTGTATGTGTGTGTGTGCATGTGTGTGCAACGGAAATGAATGGGAGCAGGCAAGTGGGCTGAAAACTGTGTGTGTGCTTGAGTTAGAATTCGCACGTGTGTGTGCAGGTAATTTGGAGTATGTGTGTGTTGCAATGCAATATGCACTGGTGCATGGGAATGTGTGTGCATGTTTTTGCATGAGTGCCTGTGAGCAGTCGAGAATGATGCTTAACACTTACCTATGTGGCCTAAAGTCTCATAAAACTTTTGCCTTTCTGCTGATCACATGCTCCGAGTCACACGCAGAAATGGTCAGAAAAGCTCAGCTCTATAATTCCATCCTGACTCACATTCAGCTGTTTCCAACCAAGTGAATTAATTGCTCCCTCTTTATGCTTACACAGCACTTTCCTTTATAACACTTGTCACACCACTCTAGTTATTAGTTTATATAATGCTTTCCCCTTGCTGGGCTGTGAAATCCTTAACGAGAAGAAAGTATGTCATTTATCTTTTTATCTCTAGCGTCGAACTTATTCAGGCACATACTAGATTCTCAGCTAATGTTTGCTGAATAAACTAAAAGAAGAGCCACACTTTTATAGGTTTTTAAGCTCAAACATAAAGACTCCAAATAAAAATCTCATTATTGCCTTTTGCTCTTTTCAGAAACAGCAGGCATAATAGTTGCCACTTCTTAAGGACCTACTGTGTGCCAAGCACAGTATCAAGTGCGTTAAGTGCAATGTTTTTAAATGTCCTTGTTTAAAAAATCCTAGGAGGTAAATATCATCAACTGCCTTCTACAGAGGATAGAAGGGAGGCTCACTGAATTTAAGTGACTTGCCAAGTCACATAGCTAGAAGGCAGAGAGTGAAAACTGGAACTCAAAAGCCTAGGCTCTGAACAAGCACACTCTGCAGACTTCCACCCACTTTGATGCCCATGCCTAGCCTTCTATTTTCTGCACAAATGGAAAAGTCACTGCCCTTCCTATAAGAAATAAAAGGGCTTAATCTGGTCAAAAGGAAACAGTGTTTCCTCTGTGCTGGGAGCGGGGATGAGGTGGGATGGGGGTGGGGTTTAGCCAATCACAGGGATGAACCAAAAACAATATTATCCACCATGTGGCCAGTTTGGGTTCACTCCAGCTTTGGATACTGTGAGCTGGATCCCAGGAAGGCACAAGAAAAAATGATAATAGTTTACTTGAGATCCAAGTCCATGGTAGGTTGAAGATAGAGATTCCCCTTCCCTCAAACTGTTGTGTTTTTCTTTTCTTCCTCGGGGATTCAGGCAGGATGCTTGCTACCCGAGAGGGAGGCAGTTCCAAATACCGTCCTGTTACTGGGTGGAAAACTTCAAATTTATTGAGGGTTTGCTCCTTCCAATTCTGTTAGCTACTATGGAGGACGTCGTCAAAAGAGCAAGGACCCTGTATCTCCAGATTACCTTGCACATGGTTGGCATTCAATTAATATTTTATTTGTTGATGGGTTCTAATTGGCTGGTAACACTTTGCAATGCTTTATTAATGGGTAAATTGCTGTTCATCCTCCCAGGCTCCTACGTCTTTTCCTAATGGTTTTCTCACTATCATAGACAACCCTGGGAGAAACAGAAAGCACAGAGGAGCCTCCCCTACATGAGTTGGTGGGGGTATCCAAGGGAGGTTGTCTAGCTTTTCTTCCTTTTGATTTTTCTACACTCTCCAAGTTAGATGACTCATCCACATAATCTTTTTATTTAGAATCTTGGAACTGGGCAGCACCTCCCAAGCAGCCCACAGCCCTGGGAACCAGACAGAAACAAGTGAAAATGGGGGGTGGCAATATCAATTTCGGGACAGCGATTTCAAGGATCCGGGAAAGTATCTACTTCCTGAACCACTTTCTCCATCTACTGGATATGAATTTTATTTCCTCAGCTTTTGACTTGCATATATACTTTAAACACAAAGAACTTCTGAACCTTAGTTTACTCATGTAAATTACTGATATCAATACTTTCGACTTCCTAAGGTTGCTGTGAGAATTAAGTGAGGCACTGAATGTAGAGTGCTAAGAACAGTGCATGATGTATAGTGAGCACTCATTAAAATTTAAAATTGCCTGTTATTAATATTTGGTTACTAAAAGTCTCTCCTGCTTGATGTGTCAACCTCTTTCAGATAAATTCTCTGGGATTTAACATTCAGAACTTAGGCTTGCAGAATGGCATCACTGGAAGGAACCCTAGAGACTATCCAATCCAAAGCCCCTTTTTGAAGATGGGGAAACATAGGCCTGAGGTCATGGAGCAAGTCATGGAGGAATTAGAAAACAATCTCTGGTCTGTTTCCCAGGATGCATTCCTTCCCACAGAGCTGTCTGTGTTTGTCCTGGAAGGCAGACAGACTAGCTTTCCAGGGGTAATCTCCTACCTTCTCCCCTCAGACAGTGGCACAATGTCTATGGAAGTCCCTCAGATAACAAAATAGGCTGTGTTCAAAGACCAGTAAAGTGGAGAAGCAGCCCAGCTCCTGGTCGTTAGGACAGACTTCATGATGGGACTCAGTGGAGTCTCAAGTTCTGGAGTCCTGTGTGTCAAGGAGATGTTCCTGGAGGTCTTGAGATAATTTGATATAGAAAGAGAAACATGCACATTTTCAGAGACACAGATGAACATCTTATTTTTAAGTCAGGAACTTGGTTATATTTTTGTCAGGGTGGTTTGCTATGATGCTGAGGCACGTTCTTAGCAAGAGTGGCACTGACTAGATCATCTCTTTCTTGCTAAAGCCTTCAGTTCAATGGCCTTAGCCATAATTAGAAGGGCTTTTAGGAAAATGGATTCCTACATGCAAACAAAGTATAAAAGAAATATAACCCAACCTTATAGAATATCTTTTTTTTCTTTGTGGGGAGGAGAGGACTTTAGTCATAATCTACCAACTGAACACATTCCAGTGTTTGTTTTTCTATCAACACACAATTTTTTTCTTGAGTCAGAGTCTCACTCTGTTGCCCAGGCTAGAGTCCAGTGGCACGATCACGACTCACCACTGTCTCCTGGGCTTCTGCGATCCTCCTGCCTCAGCTTCCAAAGTAGTTGAGTCTACTGGTATGTGCCACCACACCTGGCTATTTCTGGGGTGTAGTAAGGGTAGAGGTGAAGTTGCTATGTTTCCCAGGCTGATCTCAAATTCCTGGGCTCAAGCAATTCTCCTGCCTCCACCTCCCAAAGTGCTGAGATAACAGACATGAGCCACCATGCCCAGCCAACACACAATTTTTTATGCAATTGAAATTATAGAGCTAAAACATTTCTAAGAAACTCAAGTTCAGTTAGAAACTTGCTGATTATCCTCAGGGAAGTCATCTGACTTCTCTTTTGGGAGGCATGTTGTGACCTTACAAATGTGAGCATCAGCATCTGCTTGTTTTTGGAATGGAGTGTGGTAGAATGAAGAGAACATTGTCTGGAGCCAAAAGGTCCGATTGAAACCAGACTTGAAGCCTGGGCTCTGCTTCCCCTTTTGCTAGATGACCTTGAGAAAGTGACTGCACCTTCCTGGATCTGTTTTCTAGTTTTTATAGAATAGACTACTGGCATATCAGTTTTATTAATATGCACTGTGCTCAAACTTGAAACATAGGCAAAAAGTGTCCAGGGACTCAGGGTTAAAATTTCATCTATATGGCCTTTGACTATGGTTTGGTTGATCGATTTATACAATTTACAGTTGTGGGTTGACTGAGAGTCTTCTGTTGTATGTTTTTATTTATGTAGGTTCCCCAGGTTCTCTCCTGTCTGTGGTGATGGGGGTCATTTACCAGGGGATTTTGTCCTTCTCAGCCAACCCACATCTGGGGGACCATGCATAGATGATAGAGGTAGTAGGATAGTATCTTAGTCTGTTCAGCCTGCTATCACTGGGCGACTTATAAATAATTGTATTTTTCACAGTTATAGAGGATGGAAAGTTCTAGATCAAAGAGCCAGCAGATTTGATGTCTGGTGAGGTCTGCTTCCTGGTTCACAGACAGCCATCTTCTTGCTTTGTTCTCACATGAAGGGGACTCTCTGGAGTCCTTTTTATAAGCGTACTAATCTCATTCACCAGGGTTCCTTCCTCATCACCTAATCACCTCCCAGAAGCCCCAACTCCACATATCATCACTTTGGGGGTTAAGTTTCAACATAAAAGTTTTAGAGGGTCACAAATATTCAGTCTATAACAGATAGTGCATGTTTACAGCACAGGAAGGTTTACAGCTGAAGGGAGTCACGAGTTGTATGTAGACCTTCATTCCTCTGCCCAGAGTCATTTTATAAGCTGCTTCATTCAAAGAAGGAAAGTAAATTTTGGGTTTCCCTTGGAACATTTAGGGGACTCCTGCCAAACACAGGATAGCCGTGGGCCATAACCTCATGAGGTCCCTGGTCATGTCTGTATGTCTACTTTGGACCAGACCCAAGGAACTGCACTGTGTCCTATCCGGGTCCCTCCCACCTCTTTCCTGGAGAAAGCCACAGTGAGGATAGAGGGTAGGGGTCAGTGTTTAACTTGGTGGGCCTCACTTGAGCTGGACACTGCTGCTCTGTTTTCGCAGGCTGCAGGAGGCCCCCTCTTTTTTTAATTGACCAGGGACTCTGCCCCTGTCACTTGGCCTGCCAATGATTCTGGCCCCTGCTATCCAGGCCCTCTGGGTTCATGAGGAGAGCACTATTAACCTCCTGCCTACCCAAGCCTAGTAGCAACAGCAGCTAGTCATGGCTGCACGTATGGCTACAAGTCCTATCAGGCCAAAGGCCTAACGAATGAATTAAAACTTCATTAATCTCCCAAGTGGGACTGGGGTTCACAGAATAGGTGGTCCTGTTAAAATATGTACAGCCTGTGCCAAAGTTAACTCTAGGGGTGAGAACGAGGCAGCCCTGCTTGCTAGCAAGCCCAGGCTATAAAAAATAGTGTGTGTAGCAAGAATGCCGGACCCAGACTGGGTTTAAATTCAAATCCATGGCTAAATGGATATGTTAACTTAGGCAAATACCTTTATTTCTCTGTGTCTCAGTTTCCTCATTTGTGAAATCTGCATATTTTAAAGATTTTGAGGCTTAAATGAATACATTAGATCGCAACACAAATAATTGCTGATATTTCACTGTTTTGAAACTATGAAAGTGACAAAGATTAGCAGAATGTTTTAAAAACATGATCCAACTATATGCTGTCTATAAGAAGTTCTCTTGAGCCGGGCTCGATGGCTCAGCCTGTAATCTCGCGCCTTTGGGAGGCTGAGGTGAGTGGATTGCCTGAGCCCGCGGGTTCGAGACCCGTCTGGGCAGGTGAGACCTCATCTCTACAATAAATCAAAAAAATTAGTCGGGTGTGGTAGAGTGCGCCCGTAGTTCCTGCTACTTGGAAGATTGAGGTGGAAGGATCACTGGAGCCCAGCAGGTCGAGGCTGCGGTGGCCGGGAGCAGCCACTGCACTCCAGTCTGGGTGACAGAGTGAGACTCCAACTCAAAAAAAAAAAAAAAAAAAAGAAATTCTCTTGGAATATATTAATATAGGCATGTTGAAAGAAAAAGGATTTAAAAGGATATATCATACACATATCAACCAAAAGAGAGCAGGGCTAGCTATAGGAATAGTGTATAAAACTTGATGAAAGAAATCAAAAGATCTAAATAAATGAATTAAACGTTTATGCTTCATTTTCCTCTACTATTTAGGAGATCATCCTGTCCTCTTTATTCCAAGGCTCTATTTGACAAGGTTGATAAAATATCTATTTTTTTAAGTACAAAGAATCATACAAACCAAAATAATTATTACATTGATTGATGTTAATAATACATTTCAGCATCATAAAAACTTAACTTTGTAAATCTCAAGTCAAATGAGAAGAACTTTTGTGTAATGTGTTAATTTGGTTTCTTTTTTCCTAACTAATATCTCCAATTTTTCATTTGGACTTCTTAAGGAGCATGAGGAATGGGACTCATTTTTCAGGACTGCTTTTGGAGTTCTTTGAGGCCCAAAGCTTGGGGTTTTGCTATGTGAACTTCTGAGAATGTGAACAAGAGATTTTATAGCAATTTACGAAAGACTCAAAGATAGATGCACTGTTTCCCAGTAGATTATTTCTGCTTGTATGGGCAGAAAAATCTTGAAATGATTCAAACCAACCAACCACCAACCATTCAAAGATGATTATATATAAATACATGTTGTGCGTACCCCCAAGAACTTTGAAAATCACATACGTGGAACATAGAACACACGCATGCGCACACACACATATGCACGTAATTACTACCACAGATACCCACTGTTAAAAACAAGAAAGAAAATTTGAAATCTTTGAGTGTAGATCACACCCAGTGGAGGACTTAGAAGTGTGAATTCTGGAGAACGTTTGCCTGGGTTTAAATCACAATGTTACATTTTATTAACTATGATCTTGGACATGTTAATTAATTATTTTGTGCCTTGGTTTGCTCTTCAGTATGCTTATAATAATTATAGTATGTATCTCATAGTATTGCTGTGAGGATTTGAAGAAACCATTTATACTAGCTTCAATGCATAAAATACATTTAGAACAGAGCAAAGCAGCAATGGTGTTCTTTCATATAATGCACGAATGAACTGGGACAGTGGGGGTCCAGTACCTTAAAATATTCTCTCGATATACCTTGTTATGGTGCTATTGCCACAGCATCATTATTATTCATTTCTTTATTTGAGTCACCGAAATACAATGTGCTTTGAGGAGAGTCAGCAGAGTGATTTACAGACTAGCTTCTTAGACTGGGAAACAGATTGGAGACCTAGGTTGGGAGCCTGGGTCTAATCTCAGAGCTCCTGTTAATCAGGTGTATAATTATGAACATGTCACCTGGTATCCTTAAACCTCATTCTTATCTGCACACTAGGAGGCTGAACTGGGTGAGATCTCTCAGTTCCTTTCTGGCTCTAGAAGCAGGCTGTTCACTGTGGGCAAATAAATTGTTTTATTGACATACCAGGAGGACTCTCAAAAAGCCAGAATTCCTTTTTGGGGGGCAGGCTCCTTGTAGTACAGGTTTCCCCCATTAGATGAGTGTTTTAGGAACTCATTGACATCAGTGTACCAGCTAGCATTGTTGTGGGAGGCTGCGTTCAGCTTCATTGAAGGTTTTTGTAAATTTTTTCAGCGCATTTGCAGATTTCATGATGGGTGATTTATGAGATCACCTGCCTACACCGCACTGAGTGTCCAGCAGTTTTTGACCCAAAGGGGCATGACCCCTGTGCCCCACCTTCCCTGTTCACCTGACCACTCCTCGAGCGACTCTTTTTTTGTTTCCCAGATGAAAAAAGTTCTCAAAGGGAAAATGTTTGCTGATGTGGAAGAGGTGAAACAACAACAACAAAAAACAGCAGAAGCACTGAAAAAGCATCAAAACTGATAAGTTCAAAAACTGTTTTGAAAGTGAAAAAAGTATCTCAAATGGAGAAAGATTTAAACATGTAAGAATAAATACAACATTTTTAATAAAATAAAAATATCTTAATAAAATGTTCCAGTTTTGGGAGATTCTCCCTCATATGTACTGTGGAAGCTTACTAATGCTAGTGTTTATCGAACACTTTTTCCGTAGTAGCCACTTTTCTAAGCCCTTTGCCCTATTTAACCTTTGTGGCAATTCTATGTTGAAGGCTTTATCCTTATCCCCACTCCATAGATAAGGAAACCGAAGCAGAGAGAGGTTAAGTGATTTTCCCAGAGGCTACACAGCTATTAGGTGGCATAGCTGAGATTTGTATCCTGATAAGTTAGGGTACACATACCAGGAATTCTATTCTGTGCCTGACAGTCTAGGCAAAGGAGAGGGACTGAAAAATAGGGACTGCGTTCTATTCATCTTGTTGTCTCCACAGACCTGTAAGAGTATCTGGAACTTCTTATAGGTCCTCAGTAGATATTTGACATTCTTGTTGCTGATGATGATGATGATGAAAAATGTGTCGGATTAAGTAGATTTCAGCCTCTTGGGTTGCTAAGAGTGTAACCAAGTTGACCACATTAAGTTCCATTTTCTTTTGTCAACGTTACCCATACAAGGTAAAGGTTTTGGTTAGGAGCACAGGAGGGCTCCTGATGGGAGAGAGTGGAAAGATCCAGAACAAAGAAGAGACAGTGTGGCTGCCAGGCTTTGGGCTCTCTGCCTCATTTATGTCCTCATTTTATGTCTGGTCTCGTGGTGTTCCTACAAAGATGGAGGAAGTTCCTTCCAAGGTGCCTTGGATATGGTAGAAGGAAGAAGAGGTGAGGCATTACCAGGATAGGAATACTCACAAGTACTTTGCTCTTTCTCTTGTGCCCAGTGGCCACGTCTGAAGCCTAGGAGTAAGTGTGGCCACTGTGGCCAGGAGACGGCCCCACTGCTCGGCTTGCTCGCCTGGCCTCTGTAAGTTCCATGTTCATGATGTTGCCTCTCCTTAGTGATGTTCAGAGCTCACTTATTATTTCCAGAAGTGACCATGGCAGATTAGGAATGTTGTTTTATTTTGAGATGTGTGTGTGTTTTAGTTCTATCCTTGTGGAAAGGACATAACAGTTAGAGCTGCTTTCCCAGCTGTCTTAGGAAAAGAGCCCTGATGTTGGAGCTACTAGCCCTGGTGCTCTAGACCCTGTTTTCATTGTAATGGACTGTGATGCTGTAATGACACTCTGGTCTGTGTCCGCTTATGACTGAGATTCCCCAAGGGGATGGAGGAGACACCTGATGAACAAAGCCAGAAGGATGTGCCTGAGCCAGGTTAGGGTTCCGGGGGAGGGGTTGAGTTCTGAGACCTGGACATCATCATTTCTGGCTCTAATGCAGTTACATACCTGATCAATTCCACAGTGAACATCGAGTATTTAGGGTACACATACCAAGCATTAATGGGGTAATGGGGCAGATCATTCTTGTGGGTGCTCTTTTATACACTTTCAGAAGCAAGATACGACATAGGTAAGCATCTGGGGTTTTCACTCCCAGCTTTTTCTCTTTTCTTTTTTTTTTGTTTGAGTCTCAGGTTCTCTGTTGCCCAGGACAGAGTGCAGTGGCTCAATCACAGCTCACTGCAGCCTTGACTTCCTGGGCTCAGACAATCCTTCCACCTCAGCCTCTAGAGTAACTGGGACTATAGGCCAGCACCACCATGCCCAGGTAATTTTTAAAATTTTTTTGTAGAGATGAGGTCTTGTTATTTTGCCCAGGCTGGTCTCAAACTCCTGAAATCAAGCAATCCTCCAGCCTCGGCCTCCCCAAGTACTGGGATTGCAGGTGTGAGCCACCAGGCCCAGCATCACTCCCAACTTTTTGAAACTACAACCAAGTCTACTAAAAATTTCCAGGATGACTCAGCCCAAGGTGATCATTTTGGAAACTTTGAATGGGATAGTTTTGGCAACTTCAGTATTAGGTAAGTATAGGGATGGGGGCTGTTGAAAGAGCCCTAGTTTTGGATGTGTTCAAGGTAACTGTGACCAACAGGAATATATGAGTATGTGTTAGGAATGAAACTAGTGAGACTAACATATGTCTCAGCCAAGCGTCAGCACACACAAATGGACATAACCTTTTCTTCTGAGTGTGAGACTTCTTTCTCTGGCTCCTTTCTTTTTTTTTGCACAGATACCCTTGCCACTTAGTCTGAGTGGATCCATGAATCATAGCTAGCCCATGCTGAGTGCTGACTATTTTCTGGGTAATTTCTAAGCGTTTTACACTTTGACTCATTTCATCTCATGGAAGCCATGTGCAGTAGATATCATTGGTATATTTTATTTGGTATTTTTCGGCAACTGAGGCACTGAAAGTTGAAGTGTTTTCCCTGAAGTCAATAAGTGGCTCAGCCAAGATTTGAACTTGGGCAGCACCTGGCTCTGGAGTCTAGGCTCTTAGTCATAAGACTGCATTGACTCTATAAAATCTACAAGTTTATTGATTTTAAGTTCTGCTAGTTGAAAAACATGTATGTACTTCTCTATTAAAAACTGAAGCTGTGTGTGGGTTATGGATTTGCTGGTAAAGAAGACCGTGCCATGACTGTGACTGTGACGCACAGAGGCATGGCTTCTGGGTGCGTCAGTGGACATGATAGTCCAACTGCTGTCCTGGGTTGAACTGAGCTGTGCTTCTGCCAGAACTCTGGCTGGAGAAGACCCAGGAAAGTACCAAGGGGTAGAGGTAACCCAAGAGTGCTCTGCTCCCAGCGTGGCTCTCGGCACCTGCCAGTCAGAGCTTGGCTGGTTCTGGATGTGGGGCTGGCCCTCCCCAAACTCCTGGCCATGGCTTGGGGCCTCGGTACTTTGTTTTCACTGCTGATGAAGACTCAGACCCCTAGGTCCCCTCACAGTGTTCTGCCGGAAAACTGTGCACATACTTTTGTTGTGTGACTCAGGCTGGTGTCAGGGCGGCACTGTGGCTCTGGTGCCAGTTTCAACATGGTTTGCAAGGACAGCCAATGGCAAGATAGCAGCACTCTCTGTCATGCAGCTGGATTTATGGAAACTCACGTGAATTCACATAGATGTCTCTCATGTGAGCCATTGGCTAATACTTATATTTCCAGCAAAATGCCAGGCGGTGTTTAGTCCTCACCACAACCCTACGTGGTAGCGTTGTTAAGTTCATTTTATAAAGAAGCAGTAGCACAGAGAGGGGAAATGACTTGCGCCACGTCATACTGTAAATAAATAGAGGAATTAGGATTTTAACCAAAGCAGTTACAGTCTAACATCTGTGCTCTCTCTGTTCTCAACCGCCAGCCCATCTCACCTGTCCCCTGCCAGGCTTTATAGGAGATAAAGAGGTAAGCAAAGTAGAACCTTCCTCAAAGATGTCTTTTCTTTAAAAAAAATATTATTTTAGGTTCAAGGGTACACATGCAGGCTTGTTGCATGGGTATGTGGTGTGATGGTGAGGTTTGGGCCGCTATGATGTCTGTCACCAAAGTGGTGAGCATAGTACCCAAGGAGTGGTTTTTCAACCCTTGACCCCTCCCTCTCTCCTTGCTCTAGAAGTCCCCAGTTTCAAAAACTTTCTTGTTGGTCTCATTTATTTAAGATTTTGATAGCCTTTGGGTTTACTTAAAGTTGATGCACTACTAGAAAAAATATAAAGTGTTACTTGAAAATAAAGCTTCTAGGTTTTGTCTCAGGTCATTTTTCAGAGGGCTTAGCAAGAATGCAGCAGAAAGCATGCTGGGACATTAGAGACTTATCCATTTAGTCCCATCTTATCATCTGTGGGATAGTAACAACGGCTGTGTGTATTGAGCATATCCTTCGAGCTGGGCTCTTTCTAAATACTTTGCATGTGTTTCCTTGCTTTATGCTCATAACTGCTTTCTGGGGCTGTGATTATCCCCCTTTTATGGAAGAGGAAATGGAGGTCAGGGGTGTTATATAACCTGCTCTCAGTCACACAGCTAGTGAGTGGTGGGACTGTCAGGGAGACCCAGGAAGTCTGGCTCCAGAGTCCATGTTCTTAATTAACCACCACTCTAGGGTGGTTAACTGGATCTGGGGTTAGGACACTCATGCCAACTCTGCCAGAATGTCAGCATATGTGATGCTGGCCAAGTCACATCTCCTTCTTGGGTTCTCATTCATTCATTCAACAGCTATCTCCACCATGCCTAATATGTGCTAGGCATCGTTAGTGCTGGACACATACTGGTGAAGAAGGCAGATTTGGTTCATGCTCTTTAGAGCTTACACATAAGTTTTCAGTTTCCTCACCTGCAAAAGATGACAATTAAAATATATAAATATTTCTCATCCTTTTGAAACCCATGCTTCATTTTATAAACATAAAAAGTTATGCCTTCCTAGTGTTCTTTGAAATTTCCAAGTGAACAACCATGACTAAAAATAAATAACAACAATTACAATATTGAGTAATTTTTGTTTGAATCACATAGGCCCTCATGTCTCTTGCTGAGGAGATTGTCATATACTGCCCCTACACCCAACCCTGAGCATTCTTTCAGCCAAGAATCATCCAGATGTAATTCTTGCTCTGAAAAAAATGAGATCTGCAGTTAAATATTTTAATTGCTTTGAAATGTTGATATTGTGTTTATTTCATTTATATTCATTCTTTCACCATGTGCTGGCGCTTGGGTTTGTGTGGCAATGTTGCCATGAGTCACAGGCTCTCTCACCATCTGACATTTCCCATCCTGTTTTTGGAGAGAACACCAACGAACTTACCTTGGGCTCAACACAGCAAGCCCGCAGGCTTGTCATTTAGTGGACTTGTGAGTTAGATAAGCTTTTGGCACTAAGAAGTGCCACTACTCTGAGGTTTTCCCAGGAAAGGATGCCTCAGAGACCTCTTCGGGGCACCAACTGGCTTAACTCTCACACATAACTTGCACTTGACTGTACATTACCCTGCATTGTTCTCTAGTTGCTCCATGATCTACTTGTAAACTCTCAGGGAAGGCATAATAAAAGAACATGACATTTTGCGGGTTTCTTACTGAAGGAACAGAGAGCAGGAGTCTCATAATTTTGTTAGAAGAATTCATTGACTTGGAGTCCTAAAAGGAGTGATAGACATTGTGAAGAAACGCAATTTAATTTGACAAACATTAATGCAGACTGTGCTCAGTGACGTGCTCAGTGACAGGCGTGTAGAGATGGGTGAGACTGGTGTCTAGTGATGTGCTGGCCAATGTTTAACAACTGGCTCTGTGAGGGAGGAGGGTAACCCTGATTTGTAGCTTTTGCAGATCTCCATTGTATAAATAGTTTTGCCATGGTTCATTTCAGGCTACCAAGATGATGTCAGCTGGCTCACAGAATTCCCGAACATTCAATAATCAGCTCTTATGAACCTGTGCAAGCTGGTCCTACACTCCTCTGCCAATGTTTGTTTTCAAAGTTGCCAGTTTAGACTGAAACATATATGAATTTCAAAAAATGTAGAATAGTAAGGGCAGGGATAGAAGTATATAGAAGGTAGACAGGTATCACAAGGGATAGTGGCTCGATTCTGTGGTGGGCATATCCATGCAGTCAGCTGCAGTAAAAGACAGGGGAGACAGGTAAGGAAGGTCTACAAGTAGGTGAGACAGGGATCTTCAGAGCATCCTCACAGCCTTCAGGTCAAGGGGAAATGCCTTAGCCTGACTCTAAGGACTCTTGCAGTCTCGCCTCACCTCACCTGGCTTTTCTCCTGTATTTACTGATTCAAACCTTCTACTCTAGTGAGTCCAGCTTAGCGTTTTCAGCCTTGAGAACATGTCTCTTTCTTGGTTCATATTCTTTTCCCTGTTTGGGAAGTGCCTTCCCTTCTCTTCCACTTCACTGTTTTACTTGTCCTGCTTTATGAATGCTTCGTATAACAGCTCCAAGTCACAGAAGCACAGCCATGAAGATGATTGATAACATGGATTACATTAAAGTTAATAATTTATGTTCATCAAGAGTCCCCATTGAGAAAGGGAAAGACAACAGAGGCAGAGAAAATATTTGGAGCACATATAACTAATAAAGGATTTATATTCAGAACATATTAAAAAAAAACCCTCACAAGTCAATAAGAAAAGGACAGAAAGAGGGGAAAGAAGTGTGAACAGAAATTCAGAAGAGTGGACATCCAAGTGACATAGGAAAAGAAGCTTGCCTTCTCTCCATCTCCACTTCAGTCATTAGGGAAATGAGATGCCACCACATATCCATCAAAATGGCTAAGACTGAATAAGACTTGTTCTACCAAGTATTGTTGAGGAGTGGGAATGGTGGAAAAACATATACCCTGCAGGTGAAAGTTGAAATTGGTACAACCACTTCAAAATTGGTACAATCACTTTGAAAAACTTTTTGGCAATATACAGAAGATGACAAAAAAGGTACATACATTTTAAGAAAGGAAAAAAAACAGTGTTAAAACTGCCATATTTAATATATACTAATAACGAGAGATGAATACAAGTCATGTTTGACTTCTGCAATTATAAGAGGTGCTCAAAGAGGTTGCCATCGATATCCAGCACTTCTGATTACGGCAAACTAAAAGTAATAGCTAGATAACATTTTAGAATGTGTATACATTTGCCGGGTTTGGTGGCTCAGCCTGTAACCCCAGCACTTTGGGAGGCTGAGGCGAGTGGATTGCCTGAGCCTGCAGGTTTGAGAGCAGCCTGGGAAACTTGAAGAGACCTCATCTCTACAATTAAAAAAAAAAAATTAGCTGGGCATAATAGTGTACGCCTGTAGTTCTGGCTACTTGGAAGGCTGAGGTGGAAGGATTGCTGGAGCCCAGCAGGTCGACACTGGGGTGGCCATGAGTGTGCCACTGCACTCCAGCCTGGGCGATGGAGTGAGACTGCAACTCAAAAAAAAAAAAAAAGTTGTATACATTTTTTGGTACCTTCAGCATATTAAAATTGAACGTATGCCTACTCTTTGACTCAGCAGTTGCTCTTCTAGATATATATCCAACAAAAATTCATCTATAGGTTTACATAAAGGCATGCATTAGAATGTTTATACAGCATAATCAATTATAGCTCCAAATTGAAAACATCCAGATGTCCATCAATAGTAGGAAACACATGTGAAAAGGCTTGGCATGCTCTTCCACGAACAACATGGATATTCTAACCAACCTAATTTTGAGTGAAAGAAGCCAGTCACAAAAGAATACAAATAGAATTATTACATTTATATAAAGTTAAAAAAACAGGAAAAACTAAATGTGTTTAGAAGTGCGTTTATTAGATCTCTCTGGGGAGAAGCAAGGGGTAGTAATGGAAAGGCCATGTTGGGGGCTTCTGAGTTGCTGAGGATGTTGTATTTCCTGCCCTGAGTGATGGTAACAAATTTGTTTCATGATAATTTAATGAGCTACGTTTGTATGAATTGTGCACTTTTCTGTGTGTCTTATATTTTCATGCAGTAAAAAGCAAAGGAGCTTCTGGATGAAAGTGTTAGAACTAGAGGTGAGGGTAGGTTTTTCTGAACCACCTTTGTATTTTCTCTTTTGATGTTTTTTGTCTTTATGAATGTATTCATTCAATAGGGATACATAATGAGTGACCATATGCTAAGAACCACTTTAGGTACTGAGAGGGAAGCAGTGGACGAAATAGAAAAAAAAAATTACCGCTCTCACGGAGCTTGTCTTCTCACGGGGACAAAAAGGTAATTGCTCAAAGACAAAATGTCAGAGTTGTCAATGCTCTGAAATAATAATAAGGGGTGAGAAGACAGAGAATGGAGATGGGTGAGTTTGAGGGCACCAATTAGGAGTATTTTACATAGGGTGGTTAAGGAAGACTTCTGATCTGGCAGCCTTTGAGTAGGAACCTGGAAAACGTGAGCAAGTGAGCCTAGGAGGTTTGTGGGGGAAGAGCACTCTGGGCAGAGAGAACAGCACGCGCAAAGGCCCTGGGCTAGAACCCTCAGCCTCAGCAGCAAGAAACTCAGGCTTTGCTTTTGGCGTCTCTCTCTCTTCTTCACCCTTATACATGAACCAGATCATGATCTCTTTGATTTTATACCTAAATCTCTCTTCATTTGTCCACGTTTTTCTCCATCTCCACCATTGTTACCTACTTGGGTAAGTTTCTTTTCCTTTTTTTTTTTTTTTTGAGTTGGAGTCTCGCTCTGTTGCCCAGACTGGAGTGCAGCGGCCGCTCCCGGCCACCGCAGCCTCAACCTGCTGGGCCCCGGCAATCCTTCCGCCTCAGCCTTCCGAGTAGCCAGAATTATAGGCATGCGCTCCCACGCCGGCTGATTTTTTTTTTTTATTTCTGGTAGAGATGAGGTCTCGTATTTCTGGTAGAGATGAGGTCTCGCTGCCCAGGCAGGTCTCGAACACGCGGGCTCAGGCAATCCACTCACCTCAGCCTCCCAAAGGTGCAGGATTGCAGGCTGAGCCACCGAGCCCGGCTTGGGCAAATTTCTTAACTCTGCCTTCCCATTTCCTTTTTTTTGTCCCCTGTATTTTATTGTATTTATTTATTTTTTATTTTTAATTTTTTTGGAGTTGGAGTCTCACTCTGTTGCCCAGACTGGAGTGCAGTGGCCGCTCCCG